>NC_142049.1:3425370-3585907 GCF_982192425.1 Myodes glareolus
ACGCATTGGCACAGGGAACCCCAGCAGCACAGTCACTGAGAGAAACAATTAATAAATGGGGCCTCCTGAAACTGAGAAGTTTCTGTAAAGTAAAGGACATGGTCAACAAGACAAAACAGCAGCCGACAGAATGGGAAAAGATCTTCACCAACCCCGAAAATTAGGAAACAATCTACGTCAGGATCCAGCAATACCACTTTTGGGCATATACCCAAAGGAAGCTCAATCGTACCACAAGGACATGTGCTCACCTATGTTCATAGCAGCATTGTTTGTCATAGCCAGAACCTGGAAACAACCTAAATGCCCCTCAACAGAGGAATGGATAAGGAAAATGTGGTACATTTATACAATGGAGTACTACTCAGCGGTAAAAAAAAATAATGACCTCTTGAAATCTGAAGGCAAATGGATGGATCTAAGAAAATAACCATATTGAGTGAGGTAACCCAGACCCAGAAAGACAAATATAATATGTACACTCATAAGTGACTTTCAGACATAAATCAAAGAAAAATCAGCTTACAATTCACAATCCCAGAGAACCTAGACAACAAAGAGGACCCTAAGAGAGACATACATGGTTCTACATAGGAAGAAGAAAGGAAAGACAAGTTCTCCTGAGTAAACTGGGAGCATGTGGGCCATAGGAGAGGGTAGAAGGGGAGGGGGAGAAAGGGAGGGGAGTAAAGTGTATAGTTCAATAAAATCAATTTTAAAGAATTTAAAAAATTAAAAAAAGAGAAAAGAATTAAAGCAGGTCCCTTTCCTCCATTGAAAGTCAGGAAGGAAAACAAACCAAACCCATTCTTTTCAGCTCTAAAGAGAGTCTGTATCTGTGTGTTGAGTACTACAAAAAATTCTTCATATGAAAGAAATCTGAGGTCACGGGTAAATGGACTCTTTCAAACTATAATGGGATAAAACCGCATACTATAATTTATTTTTCTTGTTTAATCAAAACTATATGCCTTAAATCTATGATGCTCATGAGTAGTCTTTCAGAAAAGCAGACCTTTCCAAAAAGCATAACGTCTCCCGATGACGAGAACACACTGAAAGAAACCACATGCATTCGGACGCACCCAGGAGACCGGTGTTGCTCTGCTCCTGTGAGCTAGCGCAGGCTGAAGAGGTGACATGGGAAACAGCACGGCTTTATCGTGAATCACAGCTGGCCTTTGGGGGCCTCCCACTGACATGACCAAAACATGGAAGCAGAGATCAGATTTACCCTCTTATCTGAACAAGCACAAAACAAACAGTAAAAACTGGAAGCAAACCCTGTGAAACCATGACCCAAGGCCGTGGGCGACCTGTGGGCTATGAGAAACAAGTGTGGTGAGAGCAGGACAAGGCTCCCAGCTCACGACAGTGAGGCCCTTCTGGACACAGCGCAAGAAGGAGGAAGAAAGGTGGGGTCCAGGAGACTCCATGAGAGTCTGAAGAAACCCAAGTGGCTGCAGCCATGGCGAGAATCTCACACAGGCGGGAAGAGAGGTGGCTAGTGCCTAATGTAAGCAGGTTCAGTACAGGAGAAACTGCCCAAGGCTGAGGAAGGAATAACACAAAGAGGCTAGCGGAGACAGGGACCGGTGTTTGCATGCTGGCTGATGTTCTCATGGGCGGGAGACTGAGAAATTTTACAGTTCACGAGGCACGAGGTGGATACTCAGGGAGCCTTTGCCTAGACCAGTAAGAGTAACCAGTGCTACACGGAGCACTGTTCCAGACATGATCAGCAAAAGCTGTTGAGGAACAATCTTTCTGTACATTGTGAAGATTATCACTCTGATTGGTTTAATAAAAAGCATAATGGTCAATAGCTAAGCAGGATTTTCGGTGCTGAGAGAAGAGGTGGAGTCATCAGTGGGCTGCATGGGGAGACACGCAGGACAAAGGTAAAAGCCAGGAACCACGAAGACGAACAGAAACAGGTCGATTTATGTTATAAGAGATCGTTAGAAACACGCTTAAGCTATCGGCTGAACTTTCATAATTAAAAATAAATCTCCATGTTGTGATTTGCGAGCTGGCTGAAGAGACAGACTACAAAAAAACAGAAGACCAGAAGTATCGGGCAATTTTCAAGTAACTCAGTGGTATACCAGGACAAAGCCTGGGAACCCTGACACATCTCCTGGACTCACAAAGTAAAGTTTATAACACCTGCCATCACCTGAAAATCAGAAGGCATACAAAGAGGCAGGAAAACATAGCCCAAAACAAAACAAATTCATCAAAACCAACCCATGAGTGACAGACATACTAGGCATTAGACACACAAAATATAGAGCTTTAAGACTAGACCTGTATCCCACATTTGAAAAGTTAAGTAGGCATGAAAGACATAAAAAACAAACAAACAACAAAAAAAAAACAAGTCCCAGGTGGGTGAAGTGGTGTAAATCTGTAATTTCAGTGATTTCAGAGGCTAGGTGGGAATGAACATCATAAGTTCAAGGACAGCCTGGGCAACTTAGTGAGACTCTGTCTCAAAACAAATGAGGGTTAGGAATGGATCTTTGCCCATGAGTACACTTTAGGTTCACTGGTGATGTGATATCATTAATCGTTCTCACATGGACATAATCTCAGAGATGACAAAACATATTTAAAGAAACAATGGCTAAAATAAAACCCTTCAGAAAAAAACCAAAACCCTTCAGGAGCTGGGCACAGAGACACACGGTGAGCTAGTAAGGGAACTAAAAACAGGAGGATCACAGATGCCAGGAAAGCCACAGCAAATGGAAAACAAACAAAACCAAAAAAGTACAAGTTGATAACAATGACAAGCTCACGGATCTAAGGAACTTGACCAACCCTAAGACAGAAACAAAGAAAACTACGCCCAAAGGCATCATTACCAAATTTATAAAACACAGAGACCAAGAGAAGCCAAAGAGAAAAGGTAGTGTTTAGAGGAACCAAGAAAAAACAACATCAATTCTCACTGGGAACAAGAAGACACAGGGACAACTTTGGACAACTTTAAACAATTTGGACTTCACATCTGCAACCCAAGGACCTGGGAGGCTGGGCAAGAAGAGCTTGAGCTTGAGGCGACCTGGGCTACGTGTCACTTCAAGAGAAGCCGTGGCGACCTGGGCTACGTGTCACTTCAAGAGAAGCCTTGCCTATTTAATAGACTTCATGGTTCAGTGGCTAAGAGCTTTGCCTACTCTTTCAGAGGACCCGGGGTTCGATTCCCAGCACCTACATGTGGCTCACAGCTGTCTGCAACTCCAGTTCCAGGGTAATCTGACACCCTCTTCTGGCTTCCACAGGCACCAGGCACAACACAGTGTATTTATATACATGCATGCATGCCTGCAAAACAGCCATACACAGAGAAATAAAAGTCTATAAACCTGTAATTCTATCTCCACAGAAAGTAACTTAAAAACTGAAAGTGACCAAAGAGATATTACATACACACTTTCAGGATCGTAGATGTACTGACTACCTCCGTTGTGGTGACGTTTTCAGAGGTACGGTCACACTGAAACTCATCAGACCACACACTTTCAATCTGCACAGTGTTCTTCTATGCAAGCTACTCCTCTATAATGCTATTAAGTCACACACAAGGAAAGGATAAAAGGGAAAAGATAGATTAAGATAAACAGACATGTCTGTGACATCTAATTCTTGATAAAATAAAGAATATTTAGAACAAATAAGATCTTTCAGGAAAATGCTCAGGCTGACAATGACAGGAAAATGCTCAGGCTGACAATGATTCAAATTGTACATTAAAACACACACACATGTATGTGTACATACACGTGCACTCCGCACACACACACACGCACACACACACGCACACACACACGGGTGCGCTTGCACACACGACATGCACATGCACGCACGCACGCACACACACATGCACGCACGCACACACGCACACACGCACACACACACGCACTGAAGCCGAGCACCTTACCTTAAAGTAGGAATGAATAGCAGCTGTGGCTTCACTGCGGACCCGCAGTATGGAACCCAGAGTGTTTGTCCTACACCTCAGGTGAGGGTACTGTCTCAGGTACTCCAGGGGATGCCGCTCCTTGTATTTTATAGGGAATGCCTGCCAAAAGTATAGGGGACGTTTAGAATGGAAAAAAACAAACAACAAGGTCATTTAATGAACCAGTTTCCAGAGTATTTCTTAAAACAGTAGTGTTCTGGGGGCAAAACTAAGATGTCTTCCCTCTTTATTAATAAAAACAAAAACAAGTTAAAAAAACCAAAACCCATTAATTACATGTATTTTCATGTGCAAACAAACACACATCTGTGCATGCACACACATATGTATTTTCTGTGTGCACACAAACACACCATCTGCGCACATATATGCATGCGCACACCACACATACACGCATACACGCACACACACACACACACACACACACACACACACACACACACAGCACACCATTCGTTCAGAGAAAAGAGCACAACTTGGAGTTGGTTCTCTCCTTCCACCACGCAGGTTCCAGGAATAAAACTTGGGGTCATCAAGCTTGGAGATCAGCACCTTCATTCATTGAGCCAGACCTTCTTTATTTCTTAACAGAATGGATTGTAAGCCATTTCCTTCTACCGGGTAAACCAGAGTTAGGGAGATGCCAGGGTAAAACCAGCTTCACTACTTACTAGCTAAATTACTTAAAGCCACTGAGACTCGCCTGTTAGTTACCAAGTTTCTACCCATTCGTGGTCAGTTTCTTACAACTAGAGAGGTTAGCATGTAACTATTCAAATAACCCACTTGGATACATGAGTTCAAAACATCACAGACATAAATGGCTTTTTCCTAACATCATACACACACAGTTGGCATTTAGCTCCCCCCGATGTCATGTAGCCACAAGCATAAGCAATTAGGCTTGCTTATTGTGTATCAACTATTTTGGTATCTAACAGCATGAGGGAGACACAACAACTTTCATTTAGCACAGAAGTTTTGGAAAACATTGGAGAAAAGTATGGCTCCAACTCGCAACATCTCTGGCCTGGCCACACTCATGTTACGACATTGCCAAGACACACCTCTTTACAAGCAGAACCTGAAGTTTCAGTGAAAAGATACCAACGAAGTCTAAAAAGGAAAGCACGGGGTGGACTGCTCCTAGACTCCTCTCTTTTTTATGTCTTGGGTAAATATTTCTTTATATGTTGTACGGAAACAAGTACCATATTTTTACTAAAGGCAAACTGTGGCCCCATTAGTAGAGATTCAGGATTCTCTCATGTCTGAAAACATTAAGTAACACTCAGACAGGGCTAGGGATGTACCATTTACCCAAAGTAGGGTGTGGGGTAGGATTCTCCGCAGCACTAGGGCAGGGGATGGGGGATACTATCCATTTACATGCTGGAGGTCTTAGATTTGGGATCAGGAACAAGAGGAGTTTAAAATAAATAAATAACACTAAACAAATGTATAAAAACAACCGAAGCCGAGGGACAATAATTTTGCTCATTAAATATTTAAAATTATAGCAAATACAAGATTTCAAATGCTAGAAGATAAACTTCAGACCTGACAGGGACCACAGAAGTGCACAGTTTAATTAATACATGGCTTCCAGAAGTTGAAGCAATTGTTATATTGTTACTTCACACTAGGCTCAGCCCTCTGCTCAGTGATCAGGGGAATTACAAAGGAAACTGTTCTAAGGACCCATCTTTTCCACAGATGTAAACAGACCACTGGTGTTTTAGATTAAACCTAAACAGTCCCCCGTATTATCAGTAAACATACCTTGGCTTCACAACTTCCAATAACCTCAATTTTTTCTGCTTTCAGTTCCACGTTCTGCCTTTTGGATAGACTTTTGACCAACTGCCCTTGGACTTGCACAGAACTCCCAAAAGTCAACTCTCTACAGTAACAAAAAACTATGATCAGAAAAGATACCATATATCACCTACATTTCAATCAAAATCTTACTGAAGTATATAATGCCAAAAGTATTTATCTAGAGTTAAGTTAAATCATCTGCAAATGCTCTCTTGTACCAGGACTCTAAAAATAAATTCCGGGTTAATATGGGAACACATAGATGATGTGGGATTACCATTAATGAATAAAGAAACTTATTTGGACCAATAGCAGAGCAGAACTTAGGTAGGCGGGGAAGACGGAACTGAATGTTGGGAGAAAGAAGGGCGGAGTCAGAGAGAAGCCATGGAGCCACCTGAGATAGATGCTGTGAACTTTACCCAGTAATCCACAGCCATGTGGTGATGTACAGATTAATAGAAACGGGTTAAATTAATATATGAGTTGGCCAATAAGCAGCTAGAGCTAATGGGCCAAGTAATGATTTAATTAATACAGTTTCTGTATGATTATTTGGGGGCTGATCTAGCCGAGCGGCTGGGGACCAACAAGCTCCCTTCTCCAACAAGTGGAGTTACATAAGGAATTACATAACTATTATTATTTGGGAGGGCAGATAGACCTAGAACTCACTATATAGACCAGGTTGGCATGGAACTCACAGAGATTCATCTGCCTCTGCCTCCAAAGTGCTGGGATTAAAGGTGTGTGCCGTCAGGCCTATTATGTCTTCTTACTAAATATCCCGCCTGGCCCAGTTCCTTGCAGATGGCGGACTGAGTGTGAGGTCTGGGCCTAGGGCCTGTAGCCTGGCTGATGGCACCACACCAATGCCATCCTGCTTTGATAATACCCAGGGGTGTCACAAGATGCTAACACTGGCAAAAGGAGGGACACGAGAATCCTTAGTACCACTTTTTACATGCATGATTTTATTTTAACCGTTGTTTGTTTTTATTTAAGAGGAGGTCCCATACACAGCCCAAGCTGGAACTCACTCTGTAGTTCAGGCTGTCAGACTAGGAGAATTCTGGGAAGAGGAAAAGCAGAGATGCAGTCACCAGCCAGACATAGAAAAGCAAGATGAGAATGCCTCATTGAGAAAAGGTACCAACCACGTGGCTAAACATAGGTAAGAGTTATGGGTTAATTTAAGTTTTAAGAGCTAGTGAGTAGTCAGCCTGATCAACAAGTCAAACAGTTTATAATTAATATAATCCTCTGCGTGTTTATTTGGGACTGAACAGCTACAGGACTGGGTGGGACAAAAACTTCCGTCTACAAAGTACTTTTATTAGAGCAGAGTAAAATTCTGCTTCAAGAGGTTATACTGTAACACAAAATGGCATTAGTTTTAACATCTGATGAATGAGACCGTAAAAATTCCTTCCATTTACTCAATAATTATTGGCTATTTTCTAGTATTATGACAGAAGCTCAGGACAGAAATTGAATACATCATTCCTAGCCTCAAAGAGCTAAGAGTCAAAGGAGTTGAATAAGAATACAGTTAATTTCCAAACAATGGTGTCCATTCTACGACAGATGGGCACAGGGTAACATGGGCGCAGAGAAGCGCTTGCCACAGTCATGGGAAGCAGACCTCAGCCAATGTTTAAATCGCAACTACAAATAAGACAGTATCTCTTTGTATCTCTTTTGGCAGAGGGGCCAAAACGTGGGAGGTCTGGAAGACAGCAGGTTAGGGGAGGTGCAGGTAGTTCTAAAAAGACTGGAGGAAAAACACAGGCAGAAGATACCAGCATGGGAAGAAGTCAGAGCTCAAAAGCTCTTGATTCCAAGTTTACTTGGATTTTTCTTCAAAGCGATATTTAACAATTTGCTTAGTAAGATCATTCAAGTGGCAAAGAAAACACTCAGCTAGGGGAGTGGAGAACACGAGAGAAGGAAGGAAAAATTGAAGAACTCTTTAAAGAACAAGGAAAACATAAAAAAAAAAACAAAAAACCAAACTCGCCTACTGTCAAAGCTTGAATCAGCAACAATCTGAAGGCTTTCCAGAGAGGATCCGTCATTGACATGCAGGAACAGAACTTCCTTCTGGGACCGCACGGAACGGACCCATCCCTGCAAAAAAGGACTTTTCAACGTGAGCTTGAAAACCGAACACTTCTACATTTTCATTACACGTTCAAAAAAAGATTAAATGAAAGAAAAACAATGCTCATCATTTTGCCTCAGAATACCAAATGCGTAAATGGCCTGCTTTGGGCTGACCTGGATGTGCACACAGTTTTACATGGCTCTTATTACAGTGATATACATACATACATACATACATACATACATACATACATACATATATATGGCCCACCTTTGTTAATAGAGCTCCTCACTTTAAATGGATGCATTCCACTAAGGCGATGAGCCTAATTACCATAAACAGCATTCTTAATTGGCTTCTCAAAGCTATTCCTCGCGCCTCAATTACAAAAAAGGGGAAAAAAGGTTCTTAAACTGGTGCCTTTCTCCTTCTGTCAAATTTTCAGAGAGATCACTAGACTAGAAATATCATATGGGATTTCGTTCTACTGACAAACTATCATACAAAAAACGTTTCTTAAAAAAGTCTCATGAAGCTAAATATAGTAGCATACACCTGTGACCCCAATACTTGGGAAGCTAAGGCAGGAGGATCCTGAGTTTGAGGCCAACTTCAACTACGTAGCTAGTCTGCGTCTCAAAAAAAAAAAGTCTAATAAGATATACATATAAAAATGTCACAAAGAAACCTATTTCTCTTTGATTCTTATGGGCTTTTATTAGACTAAAAATTATGTGTGTGTGTGTGTATATATGGAATGTGTACAGGGGTGCCAGGAGGGGTTAAATCTTCTAGAACTGGAGTTACACGCAGCTATGAGCAACCTGACATGGGTACTGGGAATCAAACCCTTTTCCTCTGGAAGAGCAATACGTACTCTTAAGCACTGAGCCATCTCCCCTGCCCCAGAAAATTAGTTCTTTGTATGTTAACCAATACATTTGAAAAAATTGGAACTATTATTATCAAAAACAGCCTCTTGAGCATTTTCTAAATGTGATCTTTGCCACAGCAAAGACTGGGTATTATCTGCTCTGCAGCAGGAACAGAAACTAACGCCAAACAAGTAAAAATACATGATAAAAAGAGTCTCGTTAGGAATACACAGCCACACATCAATTCCAAAGACAGTCTTACCTTAAACGACAGGTACATGCTGGCACAAATGCTTACTAACTCAAGAGGCTTACTAACACTAGTAACAGTTACACACCCGACTTGAGTTTAACCAGCTAGGAGTTAACAGAGAACAATGTTTCCAAAGACACTCAAAGATACATTTGATCTTTGATTCGCTTTCCCTGGAGCTGAACTTACAGGTGGTTCTGAGTTTCCTGATTTAGGTTCTGCCAATGAACTCAGCTGTTCTGAGAAAAAAAAAAAAACTCTGGTTCTCTAGAAGGGTGGCATGCGCTCATAACTGCTAAGCCGTCTCTCCAGCACACGTTTTAAGTTAGAGAATATCCACTACCTACTGAAGATGGATTATGTTAAAAAAAAAAGCTTCCCTCTTTCATATACTGCTCATCCCCTTATTATAAAAGCCCTAACAATTATCATACCTCGTTTGCAACAAGTAAACGGTGGCTTCAGGATGTTAAATAACTTACTGAAAGTCACACCTCTATGAACTATTATCCAAGTCTGAATCTTCGTCTCTGTAACTAGGAAGTGCCTGCTCTTCGGCCAAAGCTGTACAGCGTGAGTGTAAACCACTTTGGCTTCACGTGCAAGGCAATTCCTCTCACTCATCCTCAGCTCACGGTCATTTCCAAAGCACCAGGCTCTAATTTTTACTTACTGGAGAGTAAACAGCGAACACGTTTAATGTGCTTCTGTCCTAAATTAATTCTTTGTATTATGCTATTCAATCCTTACAATAGCTAAGTAAAGTGACTATTACCATTTGTGAAATGAACAGACTTAGGAAAAAAATGTCAAAGATAATCCAGGTCACAACTATCAGGTGGTGCACGTGGAACTCAAATACAGTTATTATTCTGAAGTTCGCATTCTTATCCACAAGCTTCTCTGGAATACTACGGCCTCCTCATCTTCTGCCTGGGAACACATCCTGCTGCTATTTCCCTGCCATTGGTTACTGTACCTGGGGACACTATTCTCTAGGACAGCCCGTATGCCGGTGACATCTTCTCGACCTACACACGGTTCAGGAACTCCCTCCCTGTTTCCTTATAACTCTTTATTTACACCACTAGTAATCACTACACTGCTGTAAACTAGGGCTAACAAAAACATCACGTGAGTTACATAATTAAAAATAAAATAGAGCCAGAGAGAAGGCTCCAAGGTTAAGAACACTTCCTGCTCTTGTAGAGGACCCAAGTTTGGTTCATAGCGTCATCTGAGGAAGCTTACAGTTGCCTGTAACTCCAGCTCCAGGAGTTCTGACACCTCCTCTATGGCTCTCCACAGGTACTCCTACGCACATGGCATAAAAATGCATATGTATATATGTATTTAGGTACATACACATAAATACAAACTAGATCTTTAAAAAGACTTGTTCCTACATTAAAAGCAAAAATAGGTAATGAGTAACATGTTATTTAACCAATTATGCTCCAAATGCCATTCGCGTGTAGTCAATATAAAGGTATATTCAGATTATTTTTATATTTCTCTACTCTTCAACGTTATTAGGCATTTTGCACGTACAACACATCTCCGTGCACGTGAGCCCTATTTCAGGTGTTCCGTGGCTGTCAGTTTCCTTATTATACTGCTAAGCACTGAAGGGAAAAAAAAGCCTGTTACCTGGCCAGTAGGTTCAGTTCGTTTTTGAATCTCCTTTGGGTCATTACACAAAAGACATCATTAATGCATGTCAAATTAATCGACGAATACAGAAAATGGCTTTGATAACTTTGATCTGGATCATGGAACAAGTATAAAACCAAAATAAACGCAAGGAAGAACAGCTTGGCCACACTGGTCAGCATCAAGAATACAGGAGGGACCCATCACGGTGTGTTTCAGCAATTCAGGAACTGCTGAACCACCAGGTTTATTCTGTCCCTTTGAGGAACTCGGCAAAGTTGCTGCAGATGCTATCAGGAGAAATAACAGCAGCTAACATTGACCCAGAGGCCTCTGGTCTAAATAGCCTGTACCCACTACCACGTTTAATTTTCAGAACTCTCCGAAATAGAGACCAGTATCATCTCCGTTTTCATAAGAGGAAACCGAGGCCGGGGGCACTGCAGTGGCACACTCATAATTAACAAGGTACTTAGAGCAAGGCAACTGCAGCCCCGAGTTTGTCGGACTAAACATCCCACTCTTTCTCCTCGTTTATTACTTCCGTGGAAGCCTCGGATTAAGAGTCACGGTCGCTAAAAGGACCACACGAAGCTGTGACTCAGGATAGCTATGAGCGTAGCCCAAGACAAACGGTAAACTTTGAGTCCTCTTTAACTAGTGGTGGGGTGGGTGGTTTGTTTGTTTTTGTAACTGGGTGGCTCAATTATGAACTTGGTAGGTGACAACATCGCGTTGCAATGTCAGATGGTTGACACACTTAGAACCAGTGTTTCCTACCAGTCAGGTGAACAGGAAAACGGGAAGACAGGATTCTGCTCTCAAACAACCAGGCCAAGACATCCCTGGCTATTACAAGATAAAGGTAGAAAAGGGGGGCGTGTTCGCTTAAACTTTCCTGACCGCCAGACAAGTTTACAGGCAACGCCTCCGTGTCAGACAAACTCTGCTTGACTAGCAAACGGTCACAGGACGGTCACCGAGAAGTGTGCTCTGCTCACGCTGGGTCCGAGAGGACCGCGCAGAGTGAAGCTAGTGGCCGGGCCCAGCAAGCCCCAGCAGCCGCCTTCCCACACACCCACCTGCACCGTGACGCGCTCCCCACTCGCGTCCTGCACCCCGAGGGCGTCCCGCACCCGCAGTCTCACAGACGCGTGGGGCCTGGGGCAGGAAACGGAGGAGCAGAGGCGCAGGGCGCCCAGGAGGCGCCGGGCCCCGAGCATGCCGGGGTCCGGGGCTGCCGGTCCGCCGGGACAGCCCTCTTCACCCGCGCAGGTCAGGCGCTCGCGTGGCTCTTCCTCCCCAGCCCCGGGCCGTCCCTGCAGGCCCTCTCCTCGGCGTCCTGCCCCCGAAAGCCCGGAAGGTGCAACGATCGTGGAGCTCGGGGCAAACGGGGCGCTACAGCGCCGGGGCTACCAGAGAGCGCAGACAGAGTAAAAGCACGCTGCACCGGGCTACGTCATCCCGGGCGCGCCCTTACGTCATCACGCTAGGTGTGGTCTGAGGCTGAGCATGCGTGATTGTGTTCCCGAGCTGGCACGCCCACCGTGGGGCAGGATGGGGGTGGTGGCAAGAACCGAGGTGGACGGGTGCCTGCTGAAGTCACGGTTGCGTGGTATCAGACGTCATAACACACCCTTGCTGAGAAAGAAAAGACTCAAGCGTTGCCTGTTAGAATCTTCAAGTTTTTCCCTTCTTTTGCTTGCGTTTGTTTGGCCTGAAAACCAGGACCTTTTCATATATTTGGCTGCATTTTAAGTCTACACAAAAACTAAATTTCACATAACTCAGCAAAACGCATGATAATGCCGTTATCTAGTTAAACAGTAAGAGGTCAAGGTAAAGGCGAATTGCAGTTGCCACTGCTATTATGCCCGTTTTACAGATAACAGGAACAGGTCATGCAACCAGCTTAATACAAGTGTCAGATTTAAACCCAGAACCCATGGTTTAAATGCTCTAAACTAACCGACTATTCGGTAATGCTCTAAACTATCCGGCTATACGGTATCTTGTGGTGGAAAAGAAAACCGTAGTCCTGTCCACTGAGGAGCGCATGATCTAAAGATGATGATGATGATGATGGAGGGGGAGGAGAAAGAGAGATCATTCCTGTGTAAACCAGCAAGCACACACATAATTATGTGTGTGGCAAGTTGATTGGTAAAGAGATAATTAGGCTGAGTTTTGAAAAAAGTTAGAATTTTGCCAAAAGAGAATAAAAGAAGTTGCTGGGAGGGCAAATGGCCTTGAAAGAATTGTAAAATTCTTCCCTGGACAGACTTGAAAATATCTCCAATAAAAGTACTTTGGGGCACTTCTAGAACCTTGAGAAAGGAAAAAAAGAGAAATTTGTAGCCTTCCATATTATGGAAATGTATCTTTTACTTTAAAGTATAAATGTACATTGGATATCCCAGCCTCGAAAATAAAATAAAAAAAAAGAGCAAAACCAGCAGCCAGTAGTTGTGGGCTATTTGTACACTGTGTGAAGGTATATTGCTGATTGGTTTAATAAGGAGCTGAATGACCCATAGCTAGGCAGGAGGTGCAGGCAGAGAGAGGAAGTAGGAGGAGATAAGAAAGGTGCAGAGGAGATGTCGACAGACATGAAGAGAGTTGGACATGCAGAATGAAAGAAAGTTGGAAAGCCACAGGGTAAGACGTAGATTAATAAAAGCTGGTTGATTTAAGTCATAAGAGCTAGTGGAACAAGCCTAAGCCAAGGCTGAGCTTTCATAATTAATAAGAAGCGCCTGTGTCATTCTGGGGGGAGCTAGCTGGTGGGACAGACAAAGACCCCCAACAACCAGCAAGCTAGTTTTCTCTTCAGGTCAGTTTTCTGTCTCACCTTCCTCTTCCTCTTTACTACGCTGGATTTTAAGAACTGTAGTCTGAGACTCAGGGAGACAGTCTTCCTCTACTTAAGCCAGAGGAATTAGAAATTCCCTTAATTAGAAAATTCTGAGCAGAGGACCATTGTTCCGTATCTCAAGGAAAAGGGAACCAGTGGGTGAAATGGAAAACTAGCAATGGTTATCAAGTGTACAGCGAAAGCTGATTCTTGCCTGCATGCCTTGTGCTGAGATCCAGCCTCTTCCTGTATCTTTGACTGTATCAAATCACATCATCTTCTGGTCTGATTTGTCTTCAGTGTTTGGACCCACACTGTATCTTTAGATGCATCCCTTTCCATTTCTAACGTGAGTATCGTCCCATGTTAGCCGCAACGATGGGTAGACTTTGACAGAATGGCTCTTCTATGCCAAGAACACTTCTTGTCTTAACTCCATCATCACCATAGCCCTTGCCCACCCCGATGCTGGAAGGAACGAAACCTTAGAGAGCTTTTGTACCAGATACCAGGTTACTTAGCCGTCCTGTTCCAACCCATGCTCTGACTCATTGTGTTACTCCAGAGATCAGGCTCCCGTGAATTATTCCCCTACAACATAAGAAGACATGTCATCATAGTGTGTCTACTAGACCTTCTCTGATCCCGAAAGTTCGCCAAAGTGGCCCCTCGTGAGAAGCAGAACTGAAACGGCCGTGTTAACCTCTGAGACCTTGGGTCGGTTCAGTTGATGCTGCCAGCACTATTCTGGAGCTGTAGGAACTTATTTTTTTTTTTAACTTAAAAAAATGTATGAGTGTTTTGCCTGCATGTATATCTGTAAACCACATGTGTACCTAGTGTCCCCAGAGACCGGAATAGGGGGGTATTGTATCTCTTGGAACTGGAGTTACAGACTGTCATGAGTTGCCATTTGGTGCTGGGACTTGAACCCAGGTCCTCTAGAAGAGGGGCCAGTACTCTTCACCACCCAGCCAT
Source organism: Myodes glareolus (assembly GCF_982192425.1). Lineage (NCBI taxonomy): Eukaryota > Metazoa > Chordata > Mammalia > Rodentia > Cricetidae > Myodes > Myodes glareolus. The sequence continues at coordinate 3,439,903 of NC_142049.1, forward strand.
CTCTCCAGCCCCTTTGTGGGAAGGTTTTAATAAGGTTCTATACAACACATTGTAACTAACTTAAGCCAGGAACTTCTTAAAATTCTTCCTTTTGTTCTAGGCTGACTTTTACTTATGTTTGTAATGCATTCTTTTTCTTAAGGCGAATACTCCAAATTAAGAAGGCTCATGTCTCACGAGCCTAGATATGACTTTGATTTTTAAAAAAGTACTTCAGTAAATATACTGGACACATTTAAATGATTGTCCCTGTGTTATAGCCAAAGCACACTCATGTTGAACCTCACAAGGCTGTGAAAATTGTTTTCTGAGTTGATGATCCGATTTCCATGCCCTCTGGCGTGCTATGGAAGTTTCCAGAGTTACCTTCAGTGACAGTTGCTCTAATTAGACGTTCTAGTGTTTTCCATGAGGGGAGGAGTGAGTTGGTGTTTCAGAAGTTTGTGCTTTGGTTCTCTTCTTCCTGTTGATCAAAATTCTATTTCAATGTAACTCCCATTTTTTTTAGTAGCACAATGAACAAAACCATGAGCCCAGCAATCAGAAGTCCTTGCTTAAGTCTTAGCTCTATGACCCATGATGGAACTTTCAGGAAGTCACTCGAACTCTCAGTTGGGGGCAGGTGATCTCACTGACTCACTTAGCTGTTCTTGGGTTGACTCTGCTTTGTTCATGGTGCGTTATCTGAGGCCAGTGTCCCCACAGAAAGCGGGACATACTCATGGCCAGTTTGAAAACATTAATTATAAACTCACAATCCCCAATAATGGGCTGCATAAGGAAAGGAAGTTACCGAGTCTCTGTGCGTAGTGTGATTTAACCAAGGTTTGAATTCCCCACTTCCCTCTCCCCGGGTCTTCTGTTGTCTTGTGTGGGTCTGAATCTGTGCCTGCTAGAAGATGTCGAATGTGTCTGTGTGTGCGCCTAGCAAAGGGCTTTGTTCCGTGTTTTCTGAAAGGCACAGGAAGTATGGAGAAGGAATGAGGCCTGCAAAGGTTTTTTAAATTCAGTTTTACCAGCGATTAAGTCACTGACTCCAACTGACCCCACTAACCCAGACAACAAACAGTATTACAAACATCCTCGTTTATCAAGCAATGTATGTTGTGTCTAATATTTCTAGTGGATGCTCACTTTATAAGGCCAATTCCATCCTATTTGCTGTTTTCAGCAAATGATTATTATGACATAACTCATGGGTCAGGGCCATGGAAGAGCACATAACTGGAGATTACAGCTGTGCATTAACTTGGGTTGTAAAGCTGATTACATAAGAAATATAAGGCAAATAAGGCTGGTTGTTATACTATTTTCTTAAGGTCATGTTAAGCAAACAGGCCGAGTACACAGTAGGAAAGCAATCATATGTGACCTTAAGGTTTATTATTAACCTTGGCTGTGAGGTTCAGCAAAATCTTACAATGTAAGGGATATAGTTATATTTTTTTTTCTGTGTAGCCCTGGGCTGTCCTGGAACTCACTCTGTAAAATGGGCTGGCCTCCAACTCAAGATCCGCCTTCCTCTGCTTCCCAAGTGCTGGGACTAAAGGTGTGCATCACCACACTGGTGGGATATTATCCTAAAGCATTTGTCACACATGATATTGCAGATAAGGAAACCCATAACTGGAATAGACAGATTGCTGCTAATTCTGATTTTTCTCAGTGAATTCTAGATCCTTATTAATTAGCTGACTCACTGGCAAAACTTGCGTTTCCTGAATTGGAGTTGGGCGTGGATCATAATGTCTACAGCAGATAGGTCAGTGTGCAAAGCACATTGATTTTATGCCTTATTATTGGGGGGTAAATTGTAAAATAATTGCCCGGGTTTTCACTGCTGAGGTCGAAAGGAGGTTTAACATGCTTTTATTATTCCATGAATAAAAGAAAAATGCATAAAACATAAATGCGCAGTTAAGGACTATTTATAACAGTGAAACTTGTGTCAACACGATGTGGGTCAAGGTAAAGAGCCTTGCCAAGAATTCCAGCTACTTCACCTTTCCAATACAGCTTTCCTGCCCACAGGGGCTGCTAATTATGGAACCTTTTTTGGTTCTAAATTTTCTTTATAGCTTAATAATCTAAGTATATGCAGCCTAAACATTATAATTTTATTTTTCTCTACATTTGAACTCATGCAAATAGAATCTTGCAGGATGTATTATTACTCTGTGTGTGACTTGTTTGCTCAACACTGTTTTCAAGAGGCCCAAGTACACCATTGCCTCTAGCTACACTAGTTTCCCCCATTCATCTTCAATTTGGTTCTCTATAATTTTAGGTCGACCTGTGGTCAACCACAGTCCAAACATGTTAAACAGAAAATTGCAGAAACAATTCGAAGGTTTTAAATAGGATACCACTCTGAGGAACACCATGAACTCTCACATAGTCTGCTCCCTCTCACGTGGGGTATCTCTTTGTTCTTTTGTCCATCCTGGTCTGTTAGTCCACTTGATAGCCATTTCACTTACCGAGCTGAAAGTCACAGTAGAAGGCTGGGAAGACGACCCACAGGTGATGTGCTTGGATCCCCAGAACCCACGCAAAATCCATGTAGGTGTGGCAACCAGCCTGTGATCCCAGTGCCCCGGGAGGCAGAGATGAGGAATCCCCGAAGCAAGCTGGCTAAGCAGACTAGCCAGAGTGGAAAGCTCCTGGTTTAAGTGAGCGACCCTACCTCAAAATATTAGACAGAGAGTGACCGAGGAAGACATATGTACATATGTCCATATATACATGTGAACATGCATACACACATGCATGCATATACTACATACATATGCAAAAAGAATCCAAGCTAGTTTAAGATGCTATTTGGCTTCAGGAATTCCCTGGGGTCTTAGAAGATACCCCGAGGAAAGAGAGCAGAACTAAAGCTCGTGTGTACTTTTTCACAATGAGCATCCTCTCATTTAGTCAGTGTAACTGCATGAGTCCATTTTCGGTTATTTGAACAAACAAATAAACAAACGACCCATGACCCTGAGGAATGTCTGCTGAAAGGAGGTCTGTTTATCTCACAGTCAGGGAGGCTGTAACCCCACGGTCGAGCGAGTCCGTCTGTCCCAGCTCTGGGGAGATCTCCTTTGATTATGTCAGACCACGGTGGGTGGCATCACTGTGGGATGTGTGAGGATGAGGGGCTGCATGGCGTTAGGAAGTCAGAGAGAGTTCGGGGCCCGTGGCTGCTCTTTGCCACTGGAACCACATAGTCAAGGGTAGTGTATATGCCGAGCTTCAAGGAAGAAACTTAGAGTTTAAATTCCTCTGTTCATTGTTCAAGGCTGGTTCTGGCTATTTGTAAATATTTTTGTGCATGATGAACCTCAAGCTTCAAACCAGAAAAGAATATGTCACTTTAGAGAAAGCAGAGTTAACCCCTTCTCATAGTGCCCTTAATCACCTAACCATCACCCACTAGGGCCCATCCTTTCATGCCACTGCATATTGGCAGTCAAGCCTCCAGCTCGTAAACCCTTGAGGGACAACCCACCCCTAAGTCTTAGCAATAACTAGATTTTTGTCCATTTTTACGAATGGACATTTTAGTTTGCTTCTCCATCATAGATCTTCAGAGTAAGATTGTTTGTTACAAATGTTTTGGTATATATAACTCATTATAAATGTGCATCAGTTAACCTGAGAATAATATCTAAGAGTGAAACTACTATAGTATAGGATTCTAAATCTTTGCCTGTGATTTCCAGCCGGATGATGGTGGAGCACGCCTTTAATCCCAGCACTTGGGAGGTAGAGGCAGGCAGATCTCTGTGAGTTCGAGGCCAGCCTGGTCTACAAGAGTGAGTTCCAGGGTAGGCTCCAAAGCTCCAGAGAAATCTTGTCTTAAAAAACAAAAAACAAACAAAAAAGAAACAGCTTTTTCCAAATTTTACCTTCCAAACTTTGCCTTACTTCACATCCTCTTGACTTATCAGTGTGTGTGTGTATGTGTGTGTGTGTGTGTGTGAGAGAGAGAGAGAGAGAGAGAGAGAGAGAGAGAGAGAGCGCTTGGGGTCTACACATATTAGGTAAATGCTCTACCACTGAGATACATTCCCAACTCCATCCTCAGACTTAAAAGTAAATTACGTGCATCTGTGTGTGCCTGCTTGTCAATACACACACATCGTGTGTGCGGAGTCCCTAGATGCCTGATGACGATGTCCGTTCCTCTGGAATTGGAGTTATAGGTGGTTGTGAGGATATGGGTGTTGGGGTGTCCGGAACCAAACCCGGCCTTCTGAAAGAGCAGCAAGCGCTCTTAACTTCTGAGCCTCCTCTCTGACCTCTGTCAGACCTGATGCATCTGTGTCAGCAAAGGTGGAGACCCAGTTCTTACTTATTTCTTCCTAACCCTTTAAGTTTAAATCTGCATTCCCGTGATCTTTATTCTTGCACCCATTGCCGTGTTTATTTTTACTGACCACTCTTGGATGAATTGACTAAGTATTTTGCCCATTTTCTGTTGAGCGGTTTCATTTAGTCTTGCTGGTTTTCTTATTAGATCTATGTAGAGTCCAAGGTGTGTCTTTGGATATATGAACTCTCCTCAGTTCAATGAATGGCAAGCATCTTCAACAATGCGGGTTGCCTTTCCAATGACAAGCTGTGCCATGGGGGCTGAGGGGTAGCCAGCCTCGATATGAATCTTATCCCTTGCTTTGGAAATAATATCCAGTTCTTAAGCAATATTATTAAGATACTTTACACTTTTCCCGAATATATAAGACCAACATCTTTTGTTATTTTATCCATCGTTCTTTGAAAGTAGTTTTTTTTTTTTTTTAAAAAAAATGAAATTCCTATTTCCTTATGTTCTCGTGTTCCTTGTTGTCTGGCTAATGCTTGTCTATATGATGATCTCCTTGGAGCAGCCTGCAAAGCTTGGGATGTTGCTGTGTCTTGTTCAAAGCTGGTTCTGGCTGTTTGCAAATATTTTTGTGCATGATTAACTTCTAAAACTTCAAACCAGAAAATAATATGATTCAGAAAAGTAAAATTGTACATAGCAGATAACAAAATCTGAGCCGATCCTCCTGTGTTCGTATTTTCCTTTGAATTGTGCAGAACTTCAAAGGTTGTGAATAGCTTTTGAAAATATGTCTTACCGCATACGCAGCTTTATAATGAGCACCCCATCGTGTCTTGGAAGTCTTTTTATTATTATACCTGCATTTTGCAGCTTTTTCCATTGATAGGGTGAAATTGAAAAGAAAGGACAATTTTTTCCCCAAAATTGTCCAAAAATATGAACAAAAAAGATATGCTTCAGAAAGAGTACCTTCTATACGTGTTCATAATGTTATAGGGATTAATGCTTTATTAGTGACCTATTTTCTCTAATCAGGCACCCAGGTGTTGTCCACAGATTCGGAAGCCCACTCCCAGTTCTCCACTCTTGGGATGAGTTTGCTGCTGACTGTAGGGCCTGTGAACTTTCGGGAAATGCCTCATCCCATAGGGAAGTTCCCTAATTATTCTGAGGCTTGCTGCTTGCGTGGCCTATGCTCAACTCTAGCTACATAATGTGAGTAACGACGTCTCTGGTTCTAAATCTGAGGAAGTGCTGCCCTTGCGTTGGAGAATTTGGAAGCATGGTCTTCCTAGAACCCAGGTGTCACACTCACCCTTGGTGTACATGGGGCAGATAATGGTGTGAGCATTTAAAAACCAAGAGGAGACTGGAGAGGTGGCTTAGTAGTTAAGATCATTTGCTGTTCTTGCAGAGGACCTGGGTCCAATTCCCAGCACCCACATTTGGCCTTATAAGCCTCTGTAATTCCAGCCATTGGGTATCTGATGCCCTTTCAGGCCTCTGAGACCCCGCATGCTGGTGGAACGATGAAGTCAGGCAAACACTCCTACACATAAAATTTAAAAACTTTTTTAAATCTCAAAAACTTGAACTTACTGTGGGGCTGGAGAGATGGCTTGGCTAGTAGCGGTTAGAGAGGACCCGGGTTCAGTTACCAGCATCCACAAGTACTTCAAAACTGCTTTTAACTCCAGCTCCAGGGAATCTGATGCCTCCTGGCCTCCACATGCACCTATACAGGTGGTCACATATACTCACGCAGGCACTCACATATACACATAAAAAGAAAAGTTAATAAATCTTTAAAAATGAACTCATCTGAGAAAAAAAATGTCTGTATGCTTTTTAAAAGAAGAAGGATGAGGAAAAGAAGGAGGAGGAGGAGGAGGAGGAGGAGGAGGAGGAGGAGGAGGAGGAGGAGGAAGAAAAACAACATGTTACGCCTTACAAAGAAAACCCCAAGAAACCATTGAGTGCTGTGTTGCTACCTGCTCTTTGTGTCTTCCTACCGATTGGTTTGAGCATTCCATTTTAGGAGATACATGGAATGCTTTACTTATTTTGTAAGGACTCTGAGTATCTTAATTATTATGCCTTCAAGATGGTTATCCATATTTTATTATCTATTGTCACATTATCAGCACATTGCCATGTACAGCTAGGAATTGGGTTTCTCAGAATTTTTTTCTGTATAGAGTTTTCCAGCTCATGACATCTAAAAGCAGACGGTTTTTAAAGGGGTGCCCCTGTTTGGCTATGGATATTTTATCATTTGGGAACTCTGCAGGCCGGTCTGCCTTGTTGGTCCACTTAGAAAACATATGGGCAAAACATATGAGGTGAAAAAAAAACTTGGTATTCTTGAAAATTCAGAAGGAAACCAACACACACAGTAATGTTTGACAAGAGTTTTTTAAAGTCATTGAAAGACATTGAACTGCAAATTAAAGAATCTACAAACCTCAGGAAGGGTAAATATGAAGGGTAACCCATCTAGCATACAGCGAAGTCACTGACAACCAAATAAAATGAGAAAATATTTACAATTACTCATTATTTCAAAGAAACCAAGACTGACAAGTAGCTGCCTTTTCAACAGAAATGACAGACTCAAATGACAGGTCTCCTGTCTTAACGATCCTGAAAGACACTGTCTGCCAAGTGTGAGGATTTGAGTTCAAATCTCTAGAGCCCATATAAAGATGGGCACAGAAGTGCATGTCTGTAACCCTTGTGTTCTTCTGGGGCGATGAGAGGCAGAGGCAGGAGACTCTTCAAGAGCTCCCGAGGCAGCTAGTCTGACATGTACAACAGCAAACAGCAAAAGTCTTTGTCTCACACAAGGTGGAAGGTTAGAGCTGACTCATGAGGTTGTTCTCTCTCCTACACATACACAAATGCAGCCCCCACACATGCATGCACACACACATGACATACAACCTCCCCATAACACATATATATCATATGCACAAAAGTTAGAGAATAATAAAAGTTAAAACCTAGTATTTATTTGCCTCTTCTGGAGATTCTCAGGATAATTCATCAATGTGAAAATTAGTAAATTTAAAAAAAAAACAAAAATCAAAAGACAGGAGCTGCAGAGAAGACTCAGCAGTTAAGAGCACCTGCTGCTCTTACAGAGGATTCTGGTTCCATTTCCAAACATTGGACGTTTCAGAGTTGCCTACTAACTCCAGCTCTGAGGGATCCAATGTCCTCTCTGGCCTCCACTGTCTCACACACACACACACACACACACACACACACACACACACACACACACACACACAAACTGTCTAAAAACAAACAAGCAACATATTTGTATGTGTTGTGTATATGAGCCTTGTGTGCCAATGCCCATGGAGGCCAAAAAGGGGCTCTGGATGCCCTGAGCTGGAGCCATCTGATACGGGTTTTGGGAACATCTGATGTAGGTACTGGGATCTAAACTCCAGCCCTCTGCAAGAGCAACAGCACTGTCGACCACGGAGCCATATCTCGAGCTCCTAATTTAGAAATTTAGAAATGTTCTACTGAAATCTAGAAAAAGGCTCCATTGCAACATTCTGGGCAGTGGATTTTGTTTCTGTTGTTGCTTCAACATTGATAGAAAACACAAGGCAGCAGAGGCAAATACGGACAAATGGAGCTCTCCCAAGTTAACAGCGTCTTCATAGCAAATGATCAAACCACAGAGTAGACCATTTGAAACCCTTATATGTAAGAAGCTGTAATGCGTAAGGTGCTCAGTTCAGTAATCAGAAAACAACCTGACTTGTCGGTGCGAAAAACTGGAATAGTCTTTTCCCTAAGGAGACATAGAAGTGGCTGAATATGTTAAGTTTAACTAACTAACTAACTAGCTAGCTAACTAACTAACTAGCTAACTAACGCTCGACATCAGTAAACACTGGGACAGTATGTGAATAAAAGCCTCGATGAGCTGTCACCTTTATGTGCTAAAATGGTTTTTATTAGAAAGATACAGAAGAACAAAATTCTTAAGGATGTAGAAGAAAGGACTCTGGCAAGTTAATGATGAGATTATAAATTATTATGGCTGTTCGGGAAGGTAGTCCCTACCAAAAAATTAAAAATCGAATTACCAGATGTTTCAAAAAGTTTTACTTTGGGTACACATCCAGAGGAGCATTGACTGCTTTTCCAGAGGACCTGGGTTGGATTCTCAGCATCCACCATAATTCATCATTCCAGTCTTAACCAACCTTCCTTGTAGGCACAAAAGTCTCTGCTTTAGAGATCACTACTGTCAGGCTCATTTTCATATTTATTTTATTTATTTCTACTTTTACATATATGGATGTATATTATATACACATTTAGGTAACATATATATGAATATATATTTAAAAATTTATTTGGGATGATACCGTACATTCTTGGTCTGTGATTTAAAACCAAGCCTCCTTTAACCCAAACCCCTGGCTTATTTCATTGGCGGCCTGGAGATATTAGCAAACTGTAATCCCTCAAGCATCTTCCATGCTGGTTTTCTTTTTTTTTTTTTAAATAAAAGACAAGTAATCAGAATAGATGGCAGCAAATTTAAAACAGAGAAGTATGTACAAGGTGGAGGTGGAACTTGATCAATAAATTCATATCAAGAAATATGGTCAGGACTTCAACAGCAATGGAAGAAGATAAAATCAGCTTTCTTCCCTGGTGAAACTGAGTGTTTATGGATTGTCTGTCTACTGTCCAAAGTGTGATTAATATCAATGCTGACCAGCTGACCTCCGCCATCTGCGCTGACGGTTACGTGTTGAGTTAGCTAACACTGCTAACGTTGGCATCTGCTAATGTGACATTACCTCCGGAATGTGAGGGACCCGAGCAGCTCCTGCGTGATTTCAGTTCTTAACTGGCGATTCTGACTAATGCTGACATTATCCAGTCCTGACATTTAGCTGTAGCGCATTGCAAAGATCCTATCTGTAAACGTGCATAAAAACCTGCCCTCTCTTGGTTTGATAGTTTTAAAATATTGGCATTATGGAAGGAGCTCTGAAGGCAAAGTGGTCTGATCCCTCCAAGCCATCTAAAGCCCCCCCCCCCTCAGTCAAATGAAAAATAAGCATTCAGCAGGAGGAAAACCAGAGCCCCAGACCCAGAGCAACAGTACCTGCCGTTTTGTGGTTTTAGTTCTGAATCTGGTGACAAAGAGAAAATATGTTAAGGTGAGGAGCTTCGTGGACGTTGTGGACAGGGAGTAGCTGGGGGAAATTATTATGAATAGCCCAAGGGAAGCAAGAAGATGCTGACAAACCAATGGGCCCTCTGCTCAGCCAGAAGTAAGGATTTGCTGAGGTTCTCTGGATGGATGGGGGCCATGAGCAAAGGGTGGGAAGCACCGAGCAAATGTATGTTGGTGTCTTATTGGTCCAATGATGTGCATTTAGAAGACAGACTATCTTTTAACGTTACAAGTAACTTGCCTTGTAGCGGTAGCCACTTAGGCAACATCATATTTTATTAAATTGGAAGATTTATCTTGTTGGCAGGGGTCAAGCTTGAACATCCAAAGAAGGGTAAGAGTGGTTGCCATGGTAGACATCAGACAGCCATCAGAGTTGTCTGGCTCACGTAGATTGCATTAGCCAGAATTCCTACTTAATTCCTACCTGAATTTTCATAAACCAGAAGACTCTAAGAAAAAACTTAAATCTGAATCATAAAAAGAAGCTCATGACCCCCAATCAGTTCTCAAACTTGAGACTTCTAGAACCCCATGGATGAAGGGAAGACTGGGTACCCTTAAGAAAGATACTACTAAACATCTGTGTGATTAGTGTTTCATCAGGCTTCCCCCCAGCGGACACACAGCCTTCTCTCTGGGTGACTGAGGGAGCAGACAGCAGAACCCTTGGATACTACAGTACAATGTCTCTGAACCCCAAACATCACTGTGGTCCACAGAGAAAGGGCTGCGGAGGCCGGGCAATCATGGAGCTTTACATACACCGAGAAACTGACAGGCTCTCCACACTGGCTTTCTAACCTTGGCGAGGATCAGAACTCACTGGCCTAGCTGAGTTGCTCCTTCGTAGGAAAATCACAGGCCCCCACAAGACAGTGCTTTATCTCAGGGAGATCGGCAGAGTTCAGTGTCAGCATCGAGGGTCTCAAAGGTTTGGGGGTGGTGTCCCCCATTCCCTTCCCACTCCAATGATCTAATCTGCCTGTTCAGAACACAGAACCTAGAGAACAAGAGGAAGTCGTCCCAAATGTAGACAGGTGACATTTCTAGCAGCAGGTGCTAGCCCAGGTGTGGCTTCATCAAATAAATTAGCACAGCAATTGAAATTAACAAATCCAATGTCCTGGTTTTTTTTCCCCCCCTGCTAATGAAAACTTCAAGAGGCAGTTTTCCTTCAGCTGGTACAGCAAACAGAGCTGCCATTTGGAGCCTATGGTGAAACCACGGAAGAGTCCTTCCGGGTTCTAAAGTGAAGCACTAATGTCTTCTGTGACTGACATTTTCATTTTTATGAAACGGTCGTGGCTCACTACAAGGCCTCCGAGACTGCGTGCCTAGCCACGGGGCACCAACATGCCATCCACCCTGAGCTGCCTGTCATACACCGAGGGCAGTTGCACCATCAAGTCAGAAAGCTTGATCAGCAGTATCAAATGGAGGTGGCACACACATGACTAGGCTTGCGCTGACTCCACAGGCTAAGTTACACGAAGAAGTCGCCCCCACACTCACAGTTTCTGCTGCTGCTACAATACCTGCTTACCCCCAGATTGATCCTATGGCCTCAGGGATTGTTCCCTCCAATTCTTTGACAGAGAAAGAAAGTTCAGGCCTGACTTATGGCTGTTTGGTTGTTTCCCCAAGACACACAAGCATCTCAGTGACTACGTGATGTCCCTCTTTGCGGGGACCATCAGGAAGGATGTCCATGAAAGAAAAGCCTCCTACTGGCTAGAACTTCACAGCATGCCTGACATGGTGTGACTTTTGCATGGAATGACCAGACATGAGACGCTATAGAGAGCTGTAGGCTGTGGTTGATGGTTTGGTTGGATGGTCGGAGACTTGGGAGGGACATGATTGGAAATTTGGTGGCAGGGGAATTAAGGATTCTGCATGCATATAGACCTTCCTTCATGGAATCTGTTCTAGTTTCATTTCCTTCGCTGGGATAAAATACCCTGGCTACAGGCAACTTTGGAGAGAAGGGGGATTATTATTGCTCCTAAATTTTTATTTATTTTTTTCACACAGTATATTTTGGTCATATGTTGTCTTCTTTCCTAACTCTTCCCAGATTCTACCCACATCCCTAACCACCAAACTTCAAGATCTTTCTCTAAAAGAAAAAACAAAATCCAAGGAAAAACAACAACATAAACTAACCAAACAAACAAAAACAAAATAAAAAAGACAAACGAAAAGAAAATCAGTAAGAAAAAAACCCAAACAAACAAACAAACAAAAACCAAACAAAACCCCACCAAAACAGACAAACAACTCAAACAAACGCAAGGGCGCACACATAGTCATGAACTCCTTCAACTCCTGGCACGGGTCCTGCCCTGGAGTGTCATTGTTGGACCCACTGGCACTCCATTGGAAAAAAAAAACCCAAATATTCCCTTTCCCATTGAGCTGTGTCCCGGGCCAGATCCTTCAAACATACACTCGGCCCTCTTCTTTTTCTCTCACACAGTCTGTGTTGGTTCTGTTTCAAGAATCATGATGACTATAGTAGGCATTGGTGGTCGTGAAGAGGGCATTAGATTCCAAGTTCTAAGAAGCTAGCAATGCACTTTCTGTGTTTCTCAGCCAGCCCTGTGAGGTCTCTTTCTTGTCTGAACCTTCTAGTCTAGTGAAGACAGTATATATTCCGTTAAACCTTCAAGTCTAGTGAAGACATACTCCGTTAATTTCTCGGATTTCTTTTGAATATGCGACATCTCATCATTTGTTCAGATTCTTTTGGTTTCATGGTGCCCTGTAGTTCTCAGCATACAGAGTCTGTGATGCTTAATCAGATTTCTGCCTGCAGTTTTTTTTCTTGAAGCTATGGCTTTTAGATTCAGGTTTTCAACAGATAATTACTATTATGTGAAAATAAAATTCATTTTGTCAGCTGACTTTGTATGCTTGCTAAAGTCACTCGTCAGTACTAGAGAAACAGATTCCTGTTGGGGGGGTCTATGTAGATAATCAGGTTATCTGCATGTAGGGCCATATTAATCTCTTCTGTTTGAGCCACTTGCTATGTAGCTCAGGATGGCCTCCGTCTCATACTCCTCCTGTTTCAAGGTTTATGATCCTCTTGGCTATCTCTCTGGGGCTACAACTTCCTGTTGTGTTTTCAATTTTTTTTTTGCCTTATTGCATAGGCCAGGGCATGAAATACGTGTTTATTAAGAACTGTGAAAGCAGACATACTAGTTTTATTTCTGCTCAAAGAGATGGGATCTAGTCTTTATTAAATGTAACATTGTTGGCTTTTTAGACTATCTTTGTCAACTTAAGGCAACTTTCTAACCTTTCTATCTGCCCCCCATCCCTCCCACCCCTACTATCCCCCCACCCCAAGACAGGGTTTCTCTGTGTAACTGTGTACTGTCCTAGAACTAGCTCTTGTAGACCAGGCTGTCCTCGGGCCTCACAGAGATCCGCCTGCCTCTGCCTCCCGAGTGCTGGGATTAAAGTCGCGCGCTACCACTGCCCAGCTGCAATGTTCTAGTCCTAGATGAGAGGATTTTTTTTTAAATCACAGATGTTGAATATGGTTAAAGGTTTTTCCTATCAGTTGATATAACCATGTGATTTTGTCTTTAGATTATTAAGGAACTGCATAATGTTGATCCATTTGTGAATATTGACCCAACCTTGAAACGATGAGATAAACTTCTCTTAGTTGTAGTATATTTATTATAATATTGCCAATATTCCACTGAGGACTTTTGTATGTCTATTTATGAGGGATGTTGGTTTATAGTTTTCTTCTTGTGATATCTGTGTTTTATTTTGCTGTTAAGGTAATATTGGTTTAGAGAGTGAGCTAGGAAGTACTCCATCCTCATTTGTTGTCTGAGATAGGTTTTTATTCATCAAAGTGAACAGCTACTGTGTAGCTCAGACTGACTTGAATATTAGTATAAAGACCAGGCTGGCTTAAAGTGTGGGATCCTCCTGTCTCAGACATTCAGATTCCCATGTGCTGGGATTATAGACGTCCCACTATGCATGGCCGTTTCTCCTTCTGTGAGACAGTCTTGCTGTACAGCCTAAATTGGTTTCAAATTGGAGATCTCCCTGTCTCAGCCTCCCAAGTACACTGACTCTAAGCCTGTGCCATGACAGCCAACGTCTCATCCCTTCTATTAATGTAAAGGTTCTAAAGAATCCATTAGTGACAATACCTAAACCTGGATATGTCTTCTCTACAAAACTTCATTAAAAACTGTGAATTCCATTCAAATACTAGAATACTATTCAAATGATCCACTTTATCTTGGGTGAGTTTGGGTTGTGGTTTGTGGTGTCCAAAGAATGGGTCTCTCACGGAAGTTGTAGCGCTTGTGTGTATAAAATTGTTCACGGTGTTCTCTAATTATTCTCTGAATATTTTTGTTGAATCTGTGGTCATGTTCCTCATTTCATTTCTTGTGCAGATGTCTTCTCCCTCTCTTTGCTTATTAAATTCTATCCATATCTTTAAAGTATGGTTTCATTGATATTCAGGGCCTTGCTTGTTCCTTTAATCCATCTCTTCATCATCTCCTCTCTGCTCACCTTAGGTTTCTTCCGCCCTTACTCTCCACTTCCTTAGGGTGGAAGACTTACTGACTTGAGCCCATACTCTGCTTCAGTTATAGGAAGCTTGCAGGATTTTATTCTATGAGTCAGTTAATGGAATTGTGTGGTGACTGTCCCACATGTTTTGGAAAAGGACAGGCATTGTGCACTGTTGCTGGGCAGAGCACAGAGTCAGTCAGATCTGGCTGGTTGATGATGGTTGGCAGGGCGTCGAGTCAATCAGCTCTCGTTGGGTGATGGTTGGCAGGGCGTTGGGCCTAGCAGATCTAGCTGGTCGGTGATGATTGACAAGCACCGAGTTGATCAGATCTGGCTGGTTTGTGGTTGGCAGTGCTGTTTGACAATCTCGCTGATTTTCTGTTTGCGAATTCTACTGATGACTAACAAAGCTACGCATGTTGATGTCGCCAATTACAACTGTGGATCTGTCTCTGTCTTCTTTCATTTCTGTCAGGTTTTTCCTTGTGCATTTTGAACCTGCTTTCAATGCATGCACAATTAAGTACATTATGTCTTCTTGGTGGATTGACTCTTTTATCGTGGTAATTCGTGCCTGGCTTTGAAGTCGGCTTTGTTTGATGTCTGTGCAGTCACGCCGGCTTGCTTTTGATTACTGTTTGCATGGTATATCTTCTCCCATCATTTCACTTTTAACCTATGTGTATCATTAGGTTTGAAGCGACTACTTCACAAGGCATAGTTTGGGTCCTATCTTTTTCCGTAAAGCTTGCTAACATCTCTTTTATTTTGATGTGCTTACACCAGTTTGTGTCTGAAGCAATCACTGACATATTTACATTTGGGCTTTTTACTGTATTATTTTTCTCTTTGTTTTCTTGATTTCTTTTGGATTTTTTGAGCTGTTAAGAGTTCACCATGTCTTTGTTTCTTAGTTGTTGCCTCAGGACTCGACACAGATATCTTTCCTGCTTTGCTCAGAAACAATACCTTATTATTTCTAGAGCAATGTACAAATATGCTACGCAGGTCCCTTCTGTCCTTTTACTGAACACCCATCCCTGAGTGCTGACCCTTCCACTCTCGACAGCGAAACTTACTTTAAAGAACTTAAACAATAATTCATTATGTTTACTGAAATGGCTACTGTTTCTGCTGTCCTTCTTTGCTTCCCAAGGTTGCCAAGTTTCTTCCTAGCCTCACGTCCATCGTCTGAACTTCCCTGTGAGTGCAGGTACCTGGGAGAAATCCCTTAGCTCACTTTCTCTGAGAATTTTAATTTTTATCCTCTTTCCTGAAGGTTCTTTTCATGACACTCAGAGTCATGAGCTGTCCTTTCTGTTCCTGCAGCACTTAGAAATGTTAGATGTCCTGACACAGTCATTGGAGTCATTGCTTCCCTGTCAGTCATGCACCGTTTTCCCATGAATACTTAAAAAACCCTTTAATGTATGTGTGTGTACCTATTCATGTGTGCACATGTGTGGGTGCACACTCAAGTGTGTGCACGCGTGTGCATGCAGAGGCCAGAGGTTTAATACTGAGTGTCTTCCTCAAACACTCTCCACCTTATCTTCTGAGTTAAGGTCTCTCTAACCTGGCACTCATCAGTTTGGTTAGACTGGCTGGCCAGTGACTTCTAGGGCCTACCCCTGGCTCTGCCTCCCCTGTTGTAAGATTTCAGGGTTACACCTTTTCAGAGGGTCCCAGTGGCCCCCATGGCTCTAGTTCACCCTTTCGGTCACGCTTCCTCTGGTCAACCACGCTGACTACTTTAACCAGCTTATTGCAGACTCACTGGTTCCTTTCCTCTTCTTTCTGTTCTTCAGGTTTTGAGGCCACTGGTTATGTTTCCTTTACTTGTTGTGTTTCCATTGGCATCTGCTTTAAATCTATTGATCTTTTCAGATGTCCGGCCTTGCCAGCTGCTTCTAGTTTCCATCCTTACTTTTGGAGCACTTTCGTGAAAACTGCTTTCTGAACTCTCTTAGACAATTCCCTTATCTTTGACATCATCTCAGAACCGGTTAAACTGAGATTTCTGGTTTTCCATGTGCCAACGATCAGGGCTACTTTTAACATAAGGTTATAAAGTTGGTATTATTTAAATCCTAGGGAGTTTTTACTTTAGTGTTTACTTTCGTTTCTTTATTCTTAACATTTCTTTTCCTCTTGAGACAGGGTTTTCTCAATGTAGCCCCTACCAGCCTGGAACTCTCTGTGTAGACCAGGCTGGCTTTGAACACCTGGAGCTCTGCCTGCCTCTGTCTCTGGCATGCCATCACACCCGGCCCCTTTCTTTATTCTTTGGTGTGGTGCTGCGGACTAGGTGAGGGCTCTATCATAGAGGTATGTGTTCACACCAGGTTGGGCATAGACAGTAAGTTATGAACAATCGTTTGTAGACTGTGGCCACTAAACTGGTTTTCAAAGGCTTTGTCAAGCTGTTTGGCTCTGTTCTGCGTGTGCTGTCCACTGGAGAAGTCTAAGACTAGGACCAGGCTCCATTTCTTAGCTTCGTTCTCAAACTTTAGAGTCAGGCCTGAGCCTGTGGTGCCAGGGGATGTCCAGGCATCCCATGTTTATCACATGTTTACGGGCCTCCCGTGTACTGCTCGAATTTTCTGTTTCCCCAAGAAGCCCTTTTGGTTTTAGTGTCAGGAATCTTGATCATTATTTGCCGCTCTCAGACAGAATCTTCGGCAACTATCTGGCCTGCTTCAGGGTTCAGTGTACGGGAAGCTGGAGAGAGATGCAGAGGGCCTTCCCACCTCCTTGAGAGCCCTCTGCGGCCAGAGGAGCAGCCCCGAGGTGTCCTAGTTGCAGTATTACTGTGCAGCCACACCATGACCAGAGTAAGTTGAGGGGGAAAGAAAGGCCTTGTTTGGCTTATACTTCTCCATCACTGAAGGAGGTCAGGACAGCCACTCAAGCAGAGCAGAACCCGGAGGAGGAGCTGATGAGAGGTCATGGAGGAGTGTTGCTTACTGGCTTGCTCCACATGGTTTGCACGGCCTGCTTTCACCACCAACATAGGACCGGCCCCACCCGTCGATCACTAATTAAGCCCAATTTTAAGGAGGCATTTTCCAAATCAAGGCTCCCACCTCTCAGAGGACTCTAGCTTGTGTTGACGCAAAACTTAGCCAGCACACCCTACCTCAGACTGTGTATCTGTGGGCCTCTGAAGTCAAGTCTGGCCCTTCTAGAAGGTCTCTTTCCCGTTCCTTTCACACAGAGTAGTCCGTTCTCCTGGACACTCACTTCTGGATACCCAGGTTCTCTTGAGCAGAGGCTGTGGGATCTCCAGTAGAGAAAGAGAAGTATGCTCAGTGCCAACTCAGCGTGACTCTAGGCTCATGTCCATAGCCCCAGCCTGCCTGCTTAGATATGCTTTCAGAGTGTGCGAACTCTGCTCTACACAGCCTAGCAAGTTCTACAGCGGCTCCCTTCTTGGTATCAGAGCCCGAAGGTTTTTCTAAGAGCAATTGCATTGTGCCATGTTTGGCTGCTATCCCTGGGAGACCTGCCCTCTTCTGAAGGGAAACGGAGGGGTGGATCTGGCAGGGTGGTGGGAGCGAGGGACTAGGAGGAGAGGAGGGAGGGGAAACTGCAGTGAGGGTGTCCTAAACGAAGACTAAATAAAAAAGAAGAAAAGAACAATGCAAGCAATAAAGGGAAAAGAAACCCAGGAAGTCGGCATCGTTACACGGCACTAAGGCTGCCAAATCTTACCGCTCCTAGGAGCAGGACTGGCAAACACTCTGTTGGATACGTCATACTGTCAGATACTGACAGATGGACAAGGCTTGCTTACAACAGTCAAACCTGATTGTTGTAATTGTTGAGACAAGCCTGAGGAACTTGTAGAAAAAGTGGGGTTCAAGGACATGGGAAGTGACCCTCTGAAGAAACATCAGATTCAGGCTGGATGATGTTCTGCAGCATCCCTTCAAGGTGTCTATAACAGATAAATGGCATCCAACGTAAGGGGAAAATTACAGAATAGGCTTCTGAAATAGAACAGGTAGGAGGGAGGAGAAATAACCGTACCCATGGTCTGCATGGGATGGCTCCATGGAGTCAATGTGAATGGCTTAGCGCGGCCTGGCAAATGGTAGATGAAAATTATTACTACATCAAGCCAACTCTCAGAGTCCAATCTCAGTCTCCTCGATTGTAAAGCAATGGCGACATCTCCTTTTTAAAGCTACTTAAGGATTAAGGACCCCAGGATTCCATCTTAGGCGTGGAGAAAGGCACAATACCACCAATATCTAATGTAATGCACTCATCCACCACTAGATGGCAGATCAGGCCAGTCTATGTGGAGCTTGGGACCCATGAGAAGCTGGACTTGTTTTTGTATTGAGAACCTGCCTGACGACCCATGGCAGCCAGTGTGCTTCCCTCTCCCTAGGCAGGCAGCGTGAAGCTAGGGGTTAGAGTTGGTAGGGTCTTTAAGTAAAACCGTTTGTTTAGAATTCATCTGCCGGGCAGAGGTAGTCCTCCGAGATAGTTGGACCAGATTTCAAGCATTTCCTGACTTAGCTGCGTCTGGATCTTGCGTCTTGCCAACCACATCACTCATCACCGGTGTCCAAGTCCAGTCTGGTTTAGCTCTCGTCCTCTCCAGACTACAGGCAAACTACACCTGACATCAGGTGCCTCTCAGGGAACGTTTACTAAGTGACTAAGTAAACACACCATGGTTATTCGGTTGGCTTTTGCTAGCAGACTCTCGGTCTGGTAGCCTGGCTAATAACAGCATGCTAACCCCTACAACTGGATTGCCCAGGCTCAAATCTTACTTGATCCATCTGCTAGCTGTGTGCCTTTCCCAATACGCTTCAATTTCTCCGCTTGAAGACTGGGGATACCGATGGCACTTCTCTGAGTACCCTGTGGTCAGGGTTAAATGAGCAGATGTATTTAGGGTACTGAGAAAATGCCTGGCGCATCATAGGTGCCCCGACCAGGTTGACTGCGTTCTGAAACTTGCCTTGCCCCGAGGAAGACTAAATGAGATTGCAAAATGCATCCAGAGAAGATCTGCCAAGGGCCTGGCATGCTTGCCTGCCACGGGTAGCAGCATCTCAGGAAAAGAAGTCCTTCTTCCTCTTCCTCATCACTGTCATTGATAGTTTGAGGGTGCCCAGGGTAAGTCCCCAAGCTACGTGAGTCAGGGACTCTGCACTGTCTACCTTCTTCCAGCCCCAGGCTCAGCGGTGGCTTCTGCAGGTGACGGCATAAGAATGCTGGGGACAGTATATTTACCACAGAGGGAGTATCGTCATGGTGGTTCAAGGGGCAGAAAACACCAAGGTGAAAGAGGAAGGGACCGCAACGCCTATTTTTCTCTATTTCCTTACTAGAGCCTATTGTGCTTTTGAGACAGCTTTTGGGAGTCATTGTTCAGAGGTAAGTGGAGCCTAGGACCACAAGGAGCTCATCTTGATTGTTTTAAAAACTATGTATGTAAAAAAAACAACTATGTAAGTATGCGTGTGTGTGTGTGTATTCATTTGATTGTGTGCGCGTGGGCATGGTGTTTAAGGGACAGTTTTCAGTACTGAGTTCTCTCCTCCCGTCATGTGGATCCTGCGGATGAAACTCAAGTCACCAGGCTTTGCAGCAAGGACTTTTAACTGCTGAAAAATCTTGAAGGCTCGAGTCCTATATTTTGTTATGGGAAGCCATGCCCTGCCTGATCACACATTAGAAAGGATTTCTCTTCCTAGGTCAGAGGCATACAGAAAGCTAAGGGAGAGAATCAGAGAAGCCATTTAGATCAACGTGTACACGGCTGGCTGTCAGTTGTCTGACAGTTGTTGTATGAAGGTCTCCTGAACACCGGGAAGTGAAGGAACTACACAGGAGCCTGGTGTTAGCCAGCTTTTCTGCCAGTCAGCCAGAAGAGCCGGCAAAGTGTGACAGGTGACCACTAGGTGGTGCTATGGGTGTAAATATTAGCGTGTCGGCAGGAGAGCTGGCAAACATCGTCAAGAGAGGATCAGAGACCTCATCTAAATACATTCCAGCCATCTAGTGACTTGGGGTGGGGATGGAGTTTGGCTTCAGAAACACACAGGAATGTGCTGGGGGAGACACTAGGAGAGAAAGTCGGGGGGAGGTCGAGAGGATGTGGTTGCCTGCTTTCTATTCACCTCTTCTATACCACTCTCAGGTCCCTCGACGGCCTCACTTGTGAGATTCTGTCCCCCAGCATGCTTTGGTACCTTTGCTCCACCGTGCCATTGACCTGAGATATCCCTTTTCATTCCTTTCTGTTGTAAGAGGGGAGGTGCGGGCTGCGTCCTGCCGCCCGACTGCCCGACTGACTTACACCCAGGCCGGCAGGCTGCGTGCCGTCCCGGCCTAGCTTATGCCCAAAATAATCACACGGAAATCTCTGTTAATTAAATCACTGCCTGGCCCATTAGCTCTAGCCTCTTATTGGCTAACTCTCACATGTTGATTCAACCCATTTCTTTTTTTTTTTCGAGACAGGGTTTCTCTGTAGTTTTTGGTGCCTGTTCTGGAACTAGCTCTTGTAGACCAGGCTGGCCTCGAACTTACAGGGATTCGCCTGCCTTTGCCTCCCGAGTGCTGGAATTAAAGGCTTGCGCCACCACCGCCCGGCTGATTCAACCCATTTCTAATAATCTGTATGTCACCACGAGGCTGTGGCTTACCGGGGAAGATTCAGCATGTCTGACCTGGCAGCTTCATGGCGGGCGGCTCTCTGCCTGCCTCCTTCCTCCCAGAATTCTGTTCTGTCTACTCCACCCACCTAAGGGCTGCCCTATCAAAAGGCCAAGGCAGCTTCTCTTTCAACCAATGAAATCAACACAAATGCAGAAGGCCCTCCTACACCACCTTTCTCTTTTGACTCAGCCAGGATGCCTTCTCCGGGAAGTCTCCCATGACCACGCCCCCAAAGGAAGAGCTGTCCCTCAGCTTCTCTAGAACCTGCTTTCCTTACACCCCTCTTCGCACTTTGGTAGAGTGACAGTTTTCTGGGTTCGCTTGGTGCCAAGACTTGGCTGAACCTCGTCAGTCTCGACCCAACACACGTGAGGACGTTCTTGCCCACTGCATCATCCCTCCTTCGGGGAATCCAGTGCCCCCTTTGTCTCAGGGTCTTGAGAATGCCCTAGAATGCCGAGAGACTATCAACACTGAAGAAGCAATACAGACACGCCTGGTCACATGACTTGCATAACCCAACATAAGATGAGAATAGAGGGTACCCCCCCCCTTAAAAAAAAAGAAAAAGGAAAAATAATTTAAGATGGAGCCAGAAGGGCACTGAACTAAGAGCTGGGCCCTTCTAAGCACGGAGCTCTCTGCAGGGCTGCAGTGGCCATGCCCCGTGGCTCCAGGCAGAGGAATGCAGTATAATCTCAAGCCTGTATCTGCTGATGGGGACTTGAGAGGCCCAGCTCCTGGTTTCTCCAGTGTTTGACGCCCTTTGTTTAGGGTGGTTCCCCAACATTAGTACTAAGATAAGTAGTTTAGAAAGTGGCCTTAGGCGAGCCTGGATTCACGTTCCGGTTCCATCACTAAACACAGATCGTGAACCGACGGCGGTGGGTTCAGTAAAGACGAATGTAGGCAGCCCCTGGTCTAGAGGCAAGGCCCACTCTGCCTACTGAGACCTCCCCATTAAGACGTGCTGCTTGTCCCCAGAAGCATCTAGTCAGGGACCCTGGGGCAGACCTTGGGCCTAAGAGTTGAGTGGCATTTGCTCAGTGGGGATTAGCTCCCGTGTGCTTTTGGAGCACAATAGGGTCAGTTAAGGCATGGAGGGGAGGAGTCCAGAGACCCAGGGAAGGCCGTACAGAATCACAGAGATGTGTGCACCCTTTATCTAACTGATATCTCTGCGCATCTCCTGTGCCAGATGCCGGGGAAAACGGGTGAGTGAAACCAGATAGGGTCCTGTCCACTGCTCCCCTGGCTGCACACATTACTAACTGACGGACATTTATCAGGACACAGGACTCTACTAGCCTCTCTGGATGAAAGTAATAGAGGTTATGCGTGTTCATTTTCAACAGTCAACACCACTGAATCTTTGTGAGCGGCCCTAGACATTTCCTCTTAAGGGTACAGAGGACCAGAAGTGTGTGGCTCTCCAGGGCAGCTGTGGACCGATGGCTATACGCTTGAGAAAAGAGAGGCTGACCTTAGGCCAGTGGGGAGCCGAATTCCTGTCTGGGGCACTGGGGATACTCAGAAGAAGAGACTTAGTCCCACTTGACCTGGGGAGAAGATTTCTCCTAACGTGACCCCATCTTGAACCGCTGAAGTCAGGCTAAGGGGATATCCCTGGAGAAACTTCTGAGAGCGGGATGAGCTTCACAAAGATTTTCAGAATGGTCTTCAGCTGGGTGTGGAGCCTGAGCGTGGAAGCCCGACAGGTGTGAAAGTCTCGGGGCTTGGGCGGGTGGTCCAAGTTCTCACACATGAAGCGGGCTGAGGGAGGCTGCCCCACTGGGGGAAAGGGGAGATTTTGCCAACTCGGGGCATTTGAAGCCCTACGTGCGTTAAGCAGCCTGTTATGTACAATACATCAAGCAGCAACACCTGGGAACCTGCTGGAACTGCACAGGCTGGGGCTGCACCCCAGGCCTGCTTACTCAGTAATCCAGGGGGAGGCGAGAGGGGCTGTATTTTTATAAACTGCAAGACCAAGTTTGAGAAGCATTTGTATAGTGTAAAGAGTGCTAAGCTTTGGACAGCAGCTAAGGTGGAGGGGGGGGCTGGGTTGGCTGGGCTGGGCTGGGGAGAGGGGGCTTCTGGCGTTCTGAGCAGTGTGCTACTTTGCAAGACTTCTTTAAGCGATACAAGAACTACCAAGTACCAAGAGGTCTGTGTCACCATCTCTCACGTAGATGTAAGATCTGGGGCCAAGAGTGATGAAATGACCCACCGAAGACCAGCTTCTGGTACCTGGGCCCCTCTACACCCATCTGACTCACAGTGGAGGGTCTTTACCATGGATACCTCCTGCCCTCTGCAGTGCAGTCCCCATCTGGCCTGGGTGGGAGGAAGGAAGGGACCTCCAGCTTGATGCTTCTTTTCCCGAGAACTTGGCGTGGAGGAACTCCGAGGTCAGCGGGAGTGGTGTGACATTTCTGGCCTAGAAGGACAGTGGTTCGAATTTTCATAAGATTTGCCATGTATGCCAGGGAGCAGGGCTTACTAGATAACCTCTCCTCCCCACGCACAGCTTAAGTGAGGGTAGATGACAGAAGGACCCATGAACCGCGATGGCAACTCAGTGAGATTGCAAAGAACACCGCAGGGGAAACACACACATGGTTAAAGGAGTTTTCACCTTTCTAAGTTGCACTAAGTGATGATAATCATGTCTCAGCTGAACATGCACCTGCTCGTTTGTAGGGTGCAGTGTCCCTGTGGCAGGCCCTGTGTCTGGTGGTGGACAAGGCCGGGTGTCTTTGAAGTCAGAGCATGGGGACCAGGCAAGGACTCAGCCTGGGCAGCAGTTGGGCACTACCTGAGGTGAGAGGGGTTTCTGTAATCACCTCTTTCTGTAAAGTCACCTTGGACTTTCTGTGGCCCTCTGGAAATCTCTGTCCATGGCACGTAGGACCTGCTAGGGACTCCAGTATTAAGGTGGGGTCTTTGTCCATCCCTCCTGGTAACCACCACTGTCTCCCAACAAAGGCCACCGCACACCTTTAAACACAAAATAGTCTTTTATTTGTCAACGAAGGCTACACGGGATCACTTCTGGTTTTCTTTTTTATGCTTCCCCCCCCCTTTTTTTTCTAGAAGGTATCTACATCTGCATTTATTTACAGCCTTGTTGGTATTTACACAGTCAAGAATACAGTGTTAGAAACACAAAAGTGTTGAGAAAAAAAACTTCTCAAAATTAGTTCCAGATTTCAGGAAAACATTTCCACATGGTAAGGCCAGAGTCTCCAATGTCAGTCATCCAGAGGCAGCTCAGAAGTGTCCCTTGCCAGAGCCGCGGGTCAGAGGTCCTCGGAACAACGGGCACGTTTAGAACAGTGGGGTTCTGGTGGTGAGTGGATCAGAGCTGCCGGGGACCCCCAGACATCTGTGGGTCTGCTTCTGCTGGGACAGCCGAGCCTGCCCGTGGGCAGTTATCCCTGAAACATCTGCCCTTACAAGCAATCACAGTTTTTCTTAGGGACCAGGAAGTAGCCCAGTCTTGTGCCTTTGGCATTCCCCGGAGGGTAAGAAACACAACACAGGGCCCCCGCCAGGGCCTCCCAAATGTAACACGAGGTCCCCACCCCAAGCCTTCCCGCCTTTGATCTTCCACAACACCGTGACACCTCAGAGCGCACCACTGTTCAGGGCAGTCAAGTACACAAGGCTGGTTTTTGAGAATGAGAAGGTTGGAGAGGTTAAGTTTCTCTCTGTCACCTGAGCAATGAGTTTGCTGTTTGGGAAAAGCCTAAACAAAAAGGCCTTGAACGGCACAGTTCTACCCCCCTCACATCCTTCATCTCCCACAAAATAGAGACAATGGTTTGGACCTAGCTGGGGATGGCATGCCTCACATGGAGGGCTTTTAGTCCTGATGAGGATCCCAGGAGAAAGGAGAGGCTGAGTCTTTTGGGGACCTCCCATCCCCAGGATCGGGAGCCACCTCTTGGGCTGGGTGGTTGCTGTGAAGGATGAAGAGAATTCTCATCTTTGTGTAATGGGTGATCAAGTCCCACAGCCCAGCACCCTGCTGAAGACCAGCAAGCTCATCTTCCTGGGTACAAGACCCAATGTCACTGCTCTCACCAAGAGGCCACCAGAAATGCCAGGGCTGCAAATGGCAAAGCGGTATCCTAAGATGTCACGTTGAAAACCTTGCCTGTAAAGGCAGTGGCTTAGAAGTCACAGCTGAAAGGCCCCTCTTCTTCCCTTGCTCTGTGCCTAGAAAGCCCTGCCCAGGTAGCTCAGCTTTTAGGATTCTCCATCATCCAGCCCTGCCCAATGCCACCTGTTTTATCTGTAGGCACTCGGCCAGTCTCAACCTCCTGGGACCTTCCTAGGGTGTCTTTCAAACCTTGTATCCCTCAGGAGAGTCAGGCACCAGCGTGGACCTTGAGCTAATTCTCCACTAGTGATTTTGAGCCAAGCGTCAGAGGCTCAGTGTGGTTTACCACGGAGTCAATATTGCCCCTGTACCCAGCAGTGACGCTTGTCTGGGAAATGGTTGTAAAGGGGGTGGGTGGGTCTTGGGGTATAGAAGACAAAATTGGGGATTGATAAAGTCTTGGTTAAGGTCATGGAGGAGGGACTGAGGTTGAGGAACTGATTGATTGGTAGTTATGGAGGGTAGAGGAGGCACGGACTACTTGAAACAGATCTTACAGGTTCAGAAGCTACCCACCCTTTAGATCGCAAGCGTGGGCCAGTGAGGAAGATCTGGTCACTCTATCAAGTGAACAGATGTAGCTGATGCCCAAAAGACAGGTGCTGTCTAGGAAGAGATTTAATACTCAAAGCCTCCGACATAGGCAAAAGGAGCTGTGGTATATGCCTCCAAACACACCTGGGAGGTGGAATCCAACTTAAAGGGGCCCAGGCCAGAGTGCCCAGCTAAGGTAGAGGCGTGTGTTTGTCAAGCCTGCGGCTGAATTCCTTTGTAGCTCAGGACAGCTTGCTTGTTTCCCCTGTAGAAGCTAAGTACTCTTTCTGGGATGAAACCCAGGGAGAATACTGGGTCATCCCTTTGGTTCGTTTTGTTTTGTTTTTTAAAAAGAACACCCAATGATTCATTGTGTTTACTGATCTGTGAGGGAGGAAGGCAGTGGGGGAGGAAGACAGGCTGGATAGGTACAAGGAGATGCTTCCTTTGGGTCACATGCTGTCTCTGGCTTACAAGTAAATGTTCCCAGCAGATCTCAGCCAATGTCAGGCAGTCAGTCTGGGATAGATCAACTAGGCCAACTCACAGGACAACTCTGCCCAAAGGACCCTTACAGTAAAAGCACATTTTGAGAGGTGTCTTTTGAATACAAAAAGAATTGTGGTTTTTCAGGTCAAACTATTTTCTATCCCATCCAAGAATGATCATGCCAGAAGGGAGTCCCCATTAGCAGCTCATGCTGGGTACAGTGGACATGAAGGGGCATCGGCAGAGCTCTCATCCCAGAGTGGGCTGTGACACACTGTGACGACCAGTGGATAGAGCAGGCTGTGACACACTGTGGCCACCAGTGGATAGAGCGGGCCGTGACACACTGTGGCCACCAGTGGATAGAGCAGGCTGTGACACACTGTGGCCACCAGTGGATAGAGCGGGCCGTGACATACTGTGGCCACCAGTGGATAGAGTGGGCCGTGACACACTGTGGCATTTTTTTTTTAATCAGGAAGAGCACTTAGCGAAACACATCCTCTAATCCCAGTGGGACAATGTAAGGCGATCTCCCCTCCCGGAGAAGCTTTGGGCGCCTCCCTCTGCCAGGCAGAACCCGGACTCCACATGGCTCCGATTCTCATGCAGTAAGAGACCTTTTCGGTTTCATTAACTCATGTCATGTTTCTGAAGACTCCGTAAGGCTATAAAGGTGCCATGAGCTTATCAGTCCAACAAGGTTTCCACGGGGAATAGCTTAGACTCAGAATTCATTTTCCACACTTAATGTAAATGTAACCCATAAAAGTCCCATTTTCTAAGAAGCCCAGCTCAAAAGGAAGCATTTGGCTCCCCCCTCCCCTGCCCCCATCTCCCAGAGCCTCCTGTGAGTGCTAATGACCACGGGATCCGGGCAGACAGACCACGAAAGGAATTCTCCAGCGAGCTCCTAGCTCTTGCTGTTACCCTCTTCTGTGTTCATACCTCCCCTGGCCTGCTGGCTGCTGCCTCCCTCTGGGCAGCCCCCCAGCACTAGCTGCGCCTCTGCCTAGCCTCTTCTAGATGGCACGCGCCTATGTGCAGAGGTCTCCGCGGGAACAACGCTAGCCTGGCCTTTGGGATCCACAGGCGCCAGCCTCCGGCCCTGCCATCACTGACCCCAGTGGGGTTGCAGGACACCGACAGGCCACACCAAATGAGCTCTTTCCTCTTATTTAAAACCAAAACCAAAACCAATCCTGGTTGGGGTTCTCTAGTGAAGAGACTCCGCAGAAGGGGTCTGGGACTCGGGAGCCTCTGGGAATAGCCCAGAGAAGGGAGGCAGAAGAGAGGCCAGGAGCCGGCTAGAAGGATCCCTGGCTCATGCCTTTGCTGACTCCTTTCTTTGGCTGACTTTGCATTTCCTATGCATCTTCCCAGGATCGAAGGCCACCAGGCATTTCTTGCCACACTTCTGGCTCTCAGTGGCGGCAGCTGAGCACTGGAAGGGACAGGGCTTCCTTGCCGTCCCTGGACTCGGAGGGCTCCTGCGCAGTGCTGGTTCTCACATGACTTTGGGAGAGAGGAGGAGATGAGCGGGGGGCATCGTGGAAAGTCAACCACTCACCGACATCCTGGTGCTCTCGCCTCTTGGGAAGGATGGGGCTCGCAGCCCCAGGATGTTATATCACCAGACTGGGGAGAAGACCTAGGAGACACCTTCTCTATTTTGTTATGGGGGTGGGGGTGGCACTGACAGCTACACTAGAGACTTGCAAAAGGGAGAGTGGGGGTGTTCATTTAGCATCAAAATACAATGCTTGGACGGGAGTCTGGGGTGGCTCGACAAGGTGCTGGCGGAACGACACCGTGGACTTTCCCAGAGCATGACGTGGGCCCTCAGGAGACACAAAGCGTGGTGGAGAGGAGCTCACCACTTTTTGTGGGAGCCTAATCAAAGTTCCCGAGGTCCCACAAGCCCGTTCCTCTCTGCACCCCTCACTCCCACCCAACCCCAGTCAAAGAAGAAAGGGTTACACATGAGACAAGTTAGCACAGACACTCGCGTCCCACATCACACTGGGTACCTAGGGATGGGCGAGGACACACCCAAGGCGATGTGTACCCCAAAGAGAGGAGAAATGTACCCCCAAACAACAGGGAAAATTCCTCAGGGAAAAGGGGAACAAAAGACAATCAAGTCATCATTGTGGTCACACTACAGGAAAAATACCTCCATTCTTTGCAAAAAAAAAAAAAAATGTGTGAAGGCCAAATTTGTGTTTTTCTCTAAAAAGAAAAAAAAAAGATGTTGCATGAATTAACAATGCAACCATTATCTTTCTGTTTTGTTTTCTGCACTTGTTAAAAAAAAGTTTTTGTTTTTTTTTTGTTAAGTACAACACAGTCAGGTATACGGACACAGAAGGAAAGCTGTCTTTGGCAAGAAGTCCGGGCCTTGGCCCTCTCTGTCACCTTCGGCCCATCTCGCTCTGTCTCATGAAGTGGATATTGTTGGCACTGTCCGACAGTTCTGGGTACTGCTCGACGGAGGTGACAAAGAAGCCGTCATAGCCCTGCACCCGCCCTGTGTTCAGCACCTGCTGCCTCTCTCCCTCTGTCCAGGCCCGCAGGCCTTCCTCCCCTTCCCGCAGTCTTTGCTGCTCCCGGGCCCAAGCCTGGCGTACAGCTCTCTGCCTGGCCAGCTCCAGCACCCGCGCCTTCTCCTCGTCCACGGTTGTCCCGTAGCGGGTGTTCAGGCACAGTGCCCTGTACTGCAGCTGGATGTCAGTGTAGCGTCTAGTCCTGCCACTGAGCATGGTGTTGATCTGGGACACTGTGACGTTGACCCCGTTCTCCAGGGTTCGCCGCCCCCCACTGAGGCCCAGGATGGCCAGGTCGCCTTCCGAAGGTCCTGGTTTCACAAAGTAGTGGGTGTCCACCCCGTCAATGGTGAAGTGAAGGTTCTCTAGATAGTGGGCATTGTTCAAGATGGCCGCAATCCTCCGCCCATCCTCATTGGCCACGCTGATGATGTCTGTGGTTACGCGGCCATCTTTCAAGGCAAACTTGACCCCCTTGCCAAAGATGGAACCACTGGAGGCAAACTTCTTTGTCTCTGGGGCCTGCTGGCAGCTGGTGATGGTGGAGCCATAAAGCTGATCAAAGCGTTCTAAGGTAACGAAGGCCTTGAGTTGTTTCTGGACTTCACACTGTACCCCAAGGATAGACTGATGGAGCAGGGTCATGGAAAAGAGAGAGGAAGAGAGTAAGACAAGGGGAAAATCAAATCCCTGAGAGCACTGAGAATCAGGTCAAACAGTTCTATTGAACCTATAGGCATTTATTAGTTTGTTGCATCTGTCTCGATGATGCTGAGCATCAGAACACCCAGCCATCCTTCATCCATTCATCCCCATACCCTTCTATTCCGGGCCAGTGCAGACAGTAGCTGCTCTGGCCAGGTCTTTTTCTGAGCAGTGAAGATACAGAATGAAATGGACGTCACTGTTGCCCTCAGAGAACTCACTGTTTCACTGGCACAGACAGACATGACAACAATGTTGCGACCACATGTAACGACTGGTGGTTCGGAAGACATAATAGCTAATTATTGTAATATTTCTTGATCTTCAAACTCAAGAATTACCATTCAATACTTGAGGGCTGCTTGAGCCCTCTAGTAGATACTATTTTTGTTCAAGGTCACTTTTTTCGAGACAAAGTCTCACTATGTAGCCCTGGCTGACCTGGAACTCACCATGAGACTAAGCTGGCCTCAGAATCACAGGTATTCACTTGCCTCTGCTTTCCAAGTGCTGGGATTAAAGGCATGGACCACAACCCCACAACCTTCAGTTTCAAGTTCACTTCTAAGTATACTAAGGCTGATGTGGCTCCTCACTGGCCTACAGTCCTAGGATTCACTCCATGCTAGTATTCGAACCCAGGTCTGTCTGACTCTAGAGGCCAGAGTCCAGGGCAGCTGCAGTGAGAAGCAAGCAAGGCTCAGAAGATGCCCAAGCTAATGATGGAGAAGAGAGGGAGAAAATAGGGTTCCAAGGGGAGGGCCAAGCCCGAGTTAGGACTTAAAGAACATGGAGGGTGATGTTAGCAGAGGGATGGCAAGAAAGACACGGTATTAGGACAGCCAGGAATTGTCTAAGGTCTCTCACTTTGTTCTATTGCTCTGCACCTCCCTTGTCCAAATATTTAAGGGCCAGTCTCTGTCCCATAGTGCCTCCTCAAGTATCTCTGCACGTGGCTACGTGGTGTCAGATGAGACCTGTCGACCTGGAGTACCACCTGTCTGCCTCTCCCACCCTCAAGGAGCTCAGAGAAGCTGTGCTCAGGGCTTCAGGGCTTTATCAGCAACTCAGGGCACAGGCTTTCGAAACAGCCCCATCAGCCTCCCACTGAAATTAAGTCCTCTTTATAATTAATAGAACCCTGTCTGTGAACAATTATTTCCTAGAGTTTCACAAAAGCCAGAGTGCTCAACAACAAAGATCTTCAATGCTTGCCAAGGGCAGAAATCAATAATTCATTGACAGGCAAGGTTGGCAAACAGGCAGTCAGACAGGGACTCTGGGGAGCACAGAAGGAACCTGGCGGGGGAGGAAGTGATGTGTGGCTGGAATCAGCCTTGGGGACAGCAGATGCTGGGACATCTGGACGCAGGGGCTGGAGTAGTAAGGTCTGGTACAGGCTAGGGCAGAAAGAGGAGGGGCTCTGCGACCAGACAGACAGACACAGGTTCATGTCATCTTCTGCCATTTCCCAGCTGAACATCCTTGGGTAAGCTTTCTCTGAGCCTAGCCTCCTTATTTATGAAATGGGCTCTTTCCATGGGTCAGTTATCGTACCGCCGAAGCACCGACAGTGTGCTAGCCTGTATGCTGGGCACTAATTGAGACACATAACTTAACCTACTAGGTTTCACCATCTAGAAATGGAATAAGAAAGAAAACGAAAGTTGAACAGAGCAAACCACTTGATCAGACTCATCCACAAGTCGGGGAGGCGGCAACTAAGACGAGCCTAAAGGAATTAGTCTAGAACAGGAAATAGGGATATGGTTCTGGGGAGTGGCTCAGTTAGAAGAGCTGACCCCACACGCATGAGGACCTCGGTAAAGAGCTGAGGCTGGAGGCGGATATAATCTGTAGCCTCGGTGCTCAGGAGGCAGGGAGATACAGGGAGATCACTGGTTCTTTTGGCCAGCTTGTCTGAATTCGTGAGCTTCAGGTTCAGCAAAGGACACACACAAACACAATCTTTCTGTCCAAAAGGTGACTTATGTACACACACACACACACACACACACACACACACACACACTCTCCATGTGTACCAAGGCAGGGGAAGCAGGAGACAGAGGAAAAGGGGGGGTGTTGGAGGGAAGACCAGGAAATTTTCCAAGCACAGGACCATGCTGTATTGCTGCTTCTCCCTGGAGTTTTCTGTCCCTGCAATGGCCTCCCCTAGAAGACTTGGTCTACTTGCTAACCTACCCTTGCATTCAGTGGGTACAGAGCTGGGCACAGAATCTGTTCCTGGTACAGGATTTATGAATGGAGGCTGAGTTTGGGGTGAGCAATGTATGAAGTGAGCAGCAGGTGAGATGAGACTGTTGTAAAAGATCTTCCCAGCCTGATAATTCCAAGCCTTTGAAATCTGGTCATAAAGGAAGATTTTTTTCTCTCTCTCTCTCTCCTAGAGCCTAGTCATGTCAGACAGGTGACCCGAAGTGGACAAATCTGGGTTTGAATCGTCTCATGCATTAAACGTGGACAATGAGGGGAATAACAGCATGGTGCATTTGTGAGCTAACTTAAGTAAAGCATCACTCAGTGCAGGTGCAGCAGGCACTCAGAAAACATCACATCTGCACATTCAACCTTCTCGCCTAGTGCTTCTGCCCACATGGTGACAAAGGCTTATTATTTTTTACGGAACTCTGAACTTGGTGGCTCACATAAAACTCCCTTTATGCAGCCTGTGGTGTCCATGTGTTGCTACAGCTGGGTCCCTAGGGCCTGCTTAGCTACGGATTTGCTGTTTTCTGAAAGCTGTCCGGCAGGAACCATGCAGGTGCTGCCTCAGTTTCCATTCTGCCCGGAATGGCCGGAGGTGTGGCTGTCACGTGGGGCGTTACCTTGCTGTTGTCCCATTCCTGAGTTTTCATCTGTGTGTGCACGAGCTCGTAGGATGGCTCCATGGCATCAGTGTCTGGTTTGGGATAGCCAGGTATCACATTGTGTAGCTGGAATCCAAAGGTGAGCAGCCAGCTGTTGACATCTGGGTGGAGAGAAGCAGAAATATGCCTCGTGAGTGAGAGGCCTTTTGCCCACGCAAAAAGTGGGAAGTGACTGGTGACAGAGCTGCCACACACACCGGAAAATCATGTCTTAGTCGTAAAAGCAAATGTGTGGCTGGACCCCCAGCGATCCATCTCCCAGGTTTATGCCCAGAACTGTCCTCCAACGGGTAGATCCAAGACAGAGGAAACCTAGGCAGAACCCACACCCCGGATAGCTCTTTTCCTCTCTTAAGTTCATCTGCTCACCCAGAGGCTGCTGCTGATGGATGACGCTCTCCCAGGTCCATCCTCACCCCCAGCGTCAAAAGGAAACCCGCACAAAGGTCAGAGTGGCCGAGAAAGGATTTTCATGGCTAACTTGCAAAGTGGAAAGATTCACGTAGGAAACAAGCCGCCCCTTCTCTACCCACCCTCTCTGTAGCCATGAGAACCTCGGGGCCAACACGCCTGCGGGCATGAGGCTGGCTAGTGAGAGGATCAAAGAGCGCTCCTGCGAGCTACCTGTCTTATTTCTGACAGCACTAGGAAGTCTCTCAACCTCCCAGGGCCTCAGCCTGCTAGTCTCTAAGCTTATTAACCATCTTCCTTGGAGTTGTGAGTTATTGAGTATTGAGTATTTCGGTGAGCATTGGGCTCACTGAAGGATGGACTCAGAAATCTGTGATCCCGGGTTGGGGTATAGTTCAACTGGTAGAGTGCTTGCCTAGCATGCATGAAATTCTGGGTGCAGTCTCCAGCACTACATAAATTGGTGCCCGTCATTCCTGCACCCAGGAGGTGGAGGTGGGAGGAACAGAAAGTTGAAGGCCATCCTTGGCTACATACTGAGTTTGTGGCTATCCTGGGCTACATGAGATCTATTTCAAAACAAAGCAAAGCAAACCAAGGATGAAAACAATAAAAATCCATCCAACTAACCAACCAGATAAAACACTGCAGAAGCCATGCATGACCTTAGATGGGGGTTCAGGCTATCAGTCACTTGACCCATGCGGCAGAAGGCCCATTGTGTTGGCAGATGCTATGTCATCATAGAACCTTCCCTTGAACACTTATGACCCCAAAGGGAGATGGGACCTGGGCCCATAGATCTCTTAAATATGATAAAAATCAGACATGATGAAGGCATGTCATTGAAGCCGAACGAGAAAACCATGGTTGGTTCTGGCATCCTTGGAGGTGGGGGTTGTACTCCAGCCAAAGATGGCTGCACAAGGTGAGGTGCCTGAGGGGGCAGTGAGGATGAAGCAGAGAGGAGTTCATAAAGGCTGAGGAAGGACCAGAAAGGACAGAGCCTGGGGTGGCCGGAGGGAGGTGGCCTTGTTGGAGGTAGTCTGTGTTGCAATGCATCTCAGCCTTCTTCCAGAGGGGGCAGCAGCTGAAGATGCTAAAGCTCTCATCGGAGGGACTCAGAATCCAAATGGACAGGGGGGAGGGGGGACAAGGTTTTGTGGACAGCTCCAGAGCCAGGTGCTTTTTGTTTTCTTTCCAGTGGAGACCTATCTCTGTTGAGAGGTCCAGGTGATGAGCCCAGCCAAGGAGGATGTAATAGTTCCCCTCCCACCGCAGCTACTGAGTGGGAGCGACCTGCGGGCTTCA
This sequence comes from Myodes glareolus, assembly GCF_982192425.1. Lineage (NCBI taxonomy): Eukaryota > Metazoa > Chordata > Mammalia > Rodentia > Cricetidae > Myodes > Myodes glareolus. The sequence goes on from NC_142049.1 coordinate 3,473,750, forward strand.
ACAGGCAAGTGTGTTCTTGCAACTCTGTTGCAACCCGTGTTTCTCTCCCATCTAAGCACCTCACATCTGTTTCTGTCTTTTCTGTTGTTTTCAGTTGTCCCAGGCCCCTTAAACCCAGGTTTAAATTCCCCCTTTAGCCTTCTTATGCAGGTCACAGAAGGGTTTCTTAGTGTACAAACAATGAACTTGGAGAGCTTACTTTACTTCTCAGAGACTTCTCCTGGGTCTGCATACTGACGGCAAGAATGGTTTTTACTAAGTCTTAGTGGAAAATAAGGATATCACTTGGAGGTAGCTATTGTATAGCAGGAGTTGTTCCAAGCCTAAAATGTTGGGTTTAATTCACAGTCTCCAGATCAGGTACTCCCTCACAGAGGGCTTTCTGCCTTTGTCTATCCCAAGACCCCCATTTTCTTATTTGCAACAGGGGGCTTGGATGACTTCACTATGGCCCTTTCCTCCTTGAGTTTCCAGAAGTCTCTCATTCTATGAGTCTCAGCAGATGGATCTTCGGGAACTTAAAACTAGCAGAACACGGGGAAAGAACACCTCACAAAGCTGTCTTGCTCTAGGCTGAGGCTGTGCATTGGGATTTGTGGTTGCAAGGGACCCTTCTATCCAGAATAGCGCCCATTCCCAGGAAAGCGGGGGATGCAGGAGAGGGCTGGGCTTTAATAAGGAGTGATGGAAGATGGGGAGCTTGCTCTCACGCCTTTCAGGAAAATGTCAGAGATCTATTTATTCGCTAGCTTTCCTACCGGGCTTTTCTGAAGCACCGGGAACTGCACTCTTACAACCTGAGGGGCGGGCATCTCCTTCCTGCTGAAAAGCTCTGCCTTACTTGTCAGTCAGTCCCAGAAGTCACTGTTGCCAGGAGGGAGGGATAACATGCAAGTGATTTGAATCCTTCTACGTGGGTGTGACTTTTGTTCTTCACAGACTGTATGTGAATTCAAAGAAGGCTAAGCATTTCAAGGCAGACCTGCAGAGTTCCAAGGCTGGCCTCCCCACGTCTTTGCATCTTTGCGGGAGGGGAGGGTTACTTTACCTGTCCTGAACTTCCTCACCCCATGTGTTTCAGGAAAGACTCATCCTAATGAGATACACCTGTGGTGGACATTTTAGGGTTCCTCCCCAAGATCTAGCTCTACCTTCTTTCTCTGTTGGAAGGGAGAGGGGAGCAGACACTGATGCAGTAGTGGACCATGTGATCCAGGATGAGCCAATCAGTTCATTCTGTCCTGAACCCCAAAGTGCTCCACTGTCACATGACCCAGTAAGGTCACATGACCTTACTAGAGTATACTTCAGGACCTTTGAAGATACATTTGGAAAAAATAAGTTTTCTTTGCTGTTGTTTCAGGACATGGATGAGGATACGTTTAGCCTGCAGAGAAGTTAAAAGGTAAGGTGTAGTGAACATCAGTAGAATCTTAGTTTTCTATTAGCCACTAAATCATTTCTGATGGTCTGAAAGCCTGAGTTTTTAGACAACATTCTCTCTCTCTTTTTCATATTCCGCAGGACCCACTACGTAGGTAAGTCAATTTTGGGGTCATGACCAGTGTTCATTGAAGTGGAATAGGCTAGACTAGAAAATATATAGACCCCAAACTTAAGGATTGCTTTGCAAACCTTTGGTTTTAGTGTTTTGTTGTGACATAGAAACATCTCTTTTCCTTCTTTTTTGAGATTGGTTCCCATGTATTCAGGTTGTATAGTCCAAGGATGACCTTGAACTTCTGATTCTCCTTGTATGACTCGCTGGGTGACCGTAACAACCCGAGGTGTTTCCATATGAAGAACCCACAGGACACTTTATACTCTAGTTGGTTTCAGAGAAATGAAAGCTAATGTTTCCCCTTTAAAGCAAAGAGGACCAGTATGCGCCGTGTGAGGCATGAAATGAGTCTCACATTGCCCTTGCCACTAGGCTTCTACTTATTTCATGAATTATTTGTTCCTTTTTATATTCCTTTATTGCCTGCTTAGGATGCACGGACATATGCATACACACATACATACATGTGCACACATGCACACACATGCATACATGCACACACATGCGCATTCACACACACACACACATTTTAAGATACAGCGTCCTGTATCCTAGGTTAGCCTCAAACTCTATGTAGTCAAGGATGACATGGAGCTCTTGGTCCTCCAAGCTCCACCTCCTGAGTGCTGGGGTCCAATCTGGGCGTGCTTTGTGCACGTAATTTCTGTGCACTGGGAAGTACTCTACCAAATGAGCTATATCCCCAGCTCCGATGTTTTCTTACTCTCCTTTATCTCCATGATTGCTGACTTTATTAATGATGCCTATTTGTACCTGATTAAGTTTTATTTCTTTGAAATGGGGTCTCCTACAGCCTGGACTGAACTAGAACTGATCCTCCTGCCTCTACCACACTCTGTACTATCTGCTTTAGATTTAGGTTCTAATGGTTGCTCTAGGGTAGCATATGGACATTTATCCAACCAGAATAAGGATAGATGTTCTAACATTTGATTTATTTTGATACAGGGTCAGGGTCTTATGATAGCCTGACTGGCCTGGAACTCATTATGTAGACTAGGCTAGCCTTGACCTCGTAGAAACCCCTGCCTGTCTCCGCCTCTTGAGTTCTGGGACTAAAAGTATGAACCACCACACTTATCCTGGTATTCTAACTTTAATGTAAGCACAGGAAGCTAAAATTCAGAGCAGTAAAATAATACGCCAAAGTTGAAATGTGGATCCATTCCCTTAGTTCTGTCTGACCCCCAAATCTGTTTTCCATTGCATTATTGTAAGCTGAAATAACTGACTTTATTTTAGCTACACCTTAGCTCATACTAGTGAGGACCAAAAGCCAGCTTGATGCCCATGTCAGAAACTCTCAGAGAGCATCCCAAGGGCTGTTTCCAGTGAGACATTAGGATTTTTGTTATTGTTGTTGTTTCTCGAGACAGGGTTTCTCTGTGTAACAGCCCTGGCTGTCCTGGAACTCTCTTTGTAGACCAGGATGATCCTGAACTCACAGAGATCCGCCTGGCTCTGCCTCCCGAGTGCTGGGGTCAAGGTGTGTGCCACCACAGCTCGGCTGAGACATTGGGGTTTTACGGTAAAACAATTTAGACAAGTTATAGGTAGGGATACTAAAGAGCTCTTTTCACTACAGAACCTCGTAACCTTAGGAAAAGTTAAGAAAGTGGTCCTGTCAACTCTGCTTGATGCTGGATCCATTATTTCCAGAGTAGTTTCCAAACTAGTGTTTCTTTAAATAGACTTTGGGAACCAATGCCACTAGGGGCGGTCAGTGTCTCCTGCCACCCAACACCTGCTCTTTACCAGAGCAACGGGGTAGGTCCTGACCTGGGGGTACCCCAGCCCTCACCTGTCATGAAGCACTTGATGTCCTGAGAGTTGCTGATGGGGTTGTTGTTCTTGAACATGTAGAGGTGAAAAGGCACGATGCTGCTGCTACTCAGGCGTTTCCAGAGGTCATGGTCTGGGCTCGTCCAACGTCCGGCCAGCACATCATAATCCCGCCGGCCCATGTGGACGAGCTTGGTGAGTGGGTCGTAGAGGCCGCCGTGGTAGCCGATGATGATCTGGAAGTTGGGGTTTGTGTCCATGTAGATCTCCCCGTAGGCGGTGTAGAGGATCTGCTTAATCATCAAGCCGGTTCCACTGAAGACGGCCAGGGGGGTCCCGATGTTGTCGCACGCGATGTAAAACTCGTCGCCGCTGCTCAGCTCCATGGCGAAGAGGTGTCCTTGCAGGTCGTAGTAGAGGGACGTGATCTCCGAGCTGGAGTGGTTGTAGAGGTGGGTGACCTTGGTGGGGTTGGTCAGGTCCGCGTAGAAGAACTGCAGGTGGTGGCTGTGGCTGCTCTTGCTGGACACGCGGCGCCCCAGGCCGTCGTAGCGGTACCTGACACTCCAGCCACTGGCCCGGTTGTAGGCTTTGATGAGCAGGCCCGCCGAATTGTATTCAAAGACATCCCCACCCCGCTGCCTCAGGAAGCCGTCCTCATCCACCTTGTACTGCACGTCACCCAGCCTTGTGATACGGTCACGGAGGTCGTACCGCAGCGGTGTGAGCCGGGCACTGTTTCCGGGGCTCAGCAGGTGCAGGTTCCCGTTGAGGTCATAACTGTAGCGCCAGAGCGGCTTGTCGTTGATGGAGACTGTCTGCAGCTGGCCGTCAGCATCGTACTCGTAGGAGTAACGGGTGGTGTTGGCATAGGGTCCCACCTTCAGCTCCTTCTTCACTACCCGCCCCATGTTATCGTACTGGACAGTCATCCAGTACATGAGGGACCGGAAGATCTCGTACTGTACTTCCTTCATCCTGCCGTAAGCGTCAAAATGCTTGGTGTGGGTCATGACGGCTGTGGTGATGATCTGGTTGATGTCGTAGTAGATGACACCGAACTTCCCGAACTGTTCCGTCTTGCCTGACACATCATCATAGCGGTAGAGGTCGATGGGCAGCGGGGTCTCGTTGATCACGGCCTGCATGCTGGTCACGCGGAAGCTGTTGTCGTAGTTGTAATCGAAGCGGGCGTTGACCATGCCTTCCTCTGTGAACCGGAAGATCTGGCGGTCGATGAGGGGCCCGATCTGACGGTAGCGGATCGTGCAGGTAAAGCCCTCATTCTGGAGGTTGACGGTCTTCAGCATGCCCGCCGTTTCGTCGTAGGTGAAGCTCACCTTGGTGGTGTCGTACAGAGTCTCGGCCAGCTTCGACAGCTTGCCGTACTTGTAAACCACCCTGCGGCCAGTGCCCAGGTAGAAGGTGTGCAACAGGTGCCCGTCCTCCGTGAAGTCCTGGATGACGGAGGCGTTGCCTTCCGGGGGCTGGTAGATGTTTCTGTAGTAGCCCACCGAGCGGATGGTTTCCAGTGTCTGCCTGGCTACGTTGGGCATGGTCACGGAAGAGAGGCGGTCATTCTTGTCAAACTCGAAGATGTACTGCCTCTGGCTGTGGAGGTGAAGCACCATGGACTGGGGGGAGAAGAGGATCAGAGATGAAGGGGGTGGCGGGAGGAATGACAAGCCAAGTACCCACAACATAGAGGAAAGGAACGGGAGGCCAAGCAAAGTGGCTCTGTGCTGGGCCCAAGCAGAACCTTCCGACGTACGCACCGTGGGATGCTGTCAGCGGTTAGAGAGGCACCGTGGCCGGGCTTTCGCTCTGCCTTTGGCCTTGCAGGGCCCACGCAGGCCATTTGCTTTCCTCTTGTGAGCAAGCCGTTTGCTTTTTTGTACGATATGGATCAGATCACTTCTGCATGAGATGGGGTGCAAGACCGCAGTGCTCTGGCCTACAGGATTTGTAACGATTTCCCCACTGCGTTCCCTGACCCAGACTTCTGACCTCAGGCATTCTATCCGAGCGAGAAGGAACATCACCACACAGCCTAATGACCTTAAAGTCTTTGCCTGCTAAGCAACTTCTGATGCTTCCCTGAGCCTGTAGCATGAGACCATGTTTGAGAAGGGCACTTTAGGCATTTCTCCACCTTCCATGTAGTAACAAGCCATGGGCCCACCCTGGGGTAGGGCAGGCTGAAGGGAGACCCTTGTTCTATCGATGCACCCATTGTACTACACTGGTGAGTTCTGTTCCCCCAGGCATGGCCTTTCAGTACGTGGGATGACTTCCAAAGTGCCGTGTAACCCTACAACCGAGCCTTGCTCACCAACAGGGATGCTCACCAGCACAGGCAGAGACATTTACCACAGAACAAGCAGAGCTTGGGGCCCCAAACAGGTGACCAGGGCAAGAAATAAACTGAGGATTCTGAATTCACAAGAAGGACTGAAAGCTAATATTCTGTCTTAGGAAAATCACCAGATAACAAGCCTGTGTCTAACTACCAAATCTACCAGCTGGGTGGTGGTGGCGCACACCTTCATTCGCAACATTCGGGAGCCAGATCTCTGCTCTACAGACAGAGTTCCAGGAAAACCAGGGCTACACAGAGGAAATCCTGTCTTGAGAGAAAAATACAAAGCAAAACAAGCCCCCTCCCCCAAATAAACCAAACGGAAAAACTACCACTTCCCCTCCCCTATATGAGATCAACTTCTGAATTTAGGTAATTTAAAAAATCTATCTAAACACGTTTAGAATTTATGTCATTTTTGATTCTTAGTCTCTGGGGGCAGTGAATCCTGACCCAAAGTGGAAGGGATCTGCTAGGCCAGCACCCAGTATAGGCAGCAGGGGATAAAGTTTGCTGTGTCCCTGAGGTGACCTCCAGGCTTCTGCTTGGATCTCCAGGGTGAGGTTGCACTGTGTGTGATGATTCTGGAAGCAGGAACTGGTCCTGTGTGAGCAGACTCTTGAGCTACACTAGGATGGTCCTACTTTATTGTCCAGTATGGTGGGTGGGCCTCCTCTTCTCCATCAGCACAACTTCTGTGTTTTCCTGGCTTAGGACCTCTTCCTCACTGCACTCGACCTGTTTCCCATCCAGAAACCTCCTGAGATCCCCTTTCCTCTTGGAAAATGCACACCTTCCCTTTTGGAAACCTCAACAGTCAGATTCATCCCCCTGAGGTCAGCAGGCAAGGCTTGGCCATGGGGGGGGCAAAGAGGAAAGCAGGTGCCCTAGAGAATGCCTTCTGCTGCTCAGGAGGCCAAGACTGGAGGATCCGTCGAGGAGCCCGGGAGTTCAAGCGCACCTCAGGTAGCATAGTGGTACCATCATAAAAAAAATAAAGCCGCAACAATCAACCTTCTCTGTGGCAAGGCCACTGATAGGGGGGAGGCAGACACCTACCTTCTCCAAGTACGTGTAGCTCCACATCTTCCCATCCGCAAAGATCCGGGATGTGATGCGCCCTGCCTGATCATATTCCATCCTCTCAGACATGATGCCCCTTTGGATTCCGGCAATGTGACCCCCAGGGGAGTAGGTCACATTAACCCCATTGAGCCTGCTGCTAGGCGACCAGAGGCTAGGCCTCCCTGCCTGGTCGTACAGGATCCGGAGGGTGAACTTGCGGTGGTCATCGTAGATCTTCTCTGTGCGTGTGACACGGTCAAAATCCAGAGACAGGAGGTTCCGGTTGTGAACCTGGGAAAGGGACAAGAAAGGGAGAGGCTCTGGGTGTGGGCATGGACCATGTTGGTTCTGAGGACCAACAACTGTGTTGAGTTCCTGAGAAGAGAAGGCAGCACGGGGGCTTGTGGGCATCAAACCTCACTCTGCCATCTGTGAGCTCTTTGAGGCTTCCTTATCTGCACAATAGGAAAAAAATGTACTTCTTGGCCTGTTGTAGGAATAAAGACAACATGGGTAACGAGCAAACAGCATCTCTGGCCGTAGAAGACACATGATTTTATCATGGGATACATTAATGGGGACTTATTTAAAAGAAGAAGAAGGGGAGGAGGAGGAAGTCAGATCCCTCTTAGCTCCTAAAATCAGAACTACCAAGTGAACCCAGCAAATCGACACCTGGTCTGTCTGCTGTGAGTCGGATGCTGTGCTGTGTTGGATTCCGAGGTCACCAAGCGCAGGGAAGCTGCAGATCGGTGGACTTCGCTCTCCCTGGTGCAGTAGATACTTGAAGGCTTTCTGAGCAAGTCCTGCGTTCCTGGGGCTCTCCTCTTGCTGTGTTTGGGTCCTTCCTGTCTTTGTCCACAGTCAAGGCATCTGTTTCTCTTCAGAGGTGGCTGGGAGGCCGGGGCATTCACACCTCCAGTGGTTTTCCTTAAGTCTGGTGGGAACTAATTCTAACTCTGTTAGAGGACTTTGCTTTTGCCTCCAGGGTCAGGAGCCCCAGCAAAGTCTCCCTGGGGTCTGTGAGGCTGCCACCAGCTCAGCTTCCTTTGTGAGTCGGAAGTATAGACTCCCATAGAGGAAGCTGCAGGTTGGAACTCTGTCTGTGTTTGTGTGTGAGAGTTGGGATACACAGGAACCTGGAACTTTCTATTTAGGCTAGACTGGCTGCCTAGTGAACCCCAGGGGCCCACCCTCTCTGCCTTCCCAGCACCAGGATTGCAAATGGTACCACCATGTCTGTCCCCAGATGTTCGCAGGTTCTTCAAAGCTAATGTTTACTGGTGGGGTTAGGGAGGGGTGCTGGCCCAGCAGGGCACAGGGGCACCTTTGCTGTCTCTTCTACTTGTCATTTAGTAAGTCTGACAAGCAGGAAGACCCAGGAGGAAAGTAGGTAATTAGGTCACATGATGTAAAATGGCATGTGTGGCTTGAGGAAGTCAAAGATCCTTTTGGGATCTGTGCATTTAGAAGAGGGCTTGGGTGTAGGCAGGGGTCTGGGTTAAGGTTGGAACTCCAACCTTGATGATGAGACTAGCTTTCCTGTGTGACCTTGTCCAAGTATCTTTACTTCTCTGAGTCTCCCGCTAGACTCTAGACTATGAATAAGCACCCGTGGACGAGTAGGTGCATAGAAGGCGCTGGATAAATGGCTATAATTATTTCCACTAAATGACAGCATGTGACCATGGTTAGTCCTAGAGGAAGGAGAGATATGTGTGTGTCTTCCCCCAGTCTCCCTGTACAAATGTCAAGGCCCCGGAAATCAGGATTTATAATGATGCCGTGGAGACGGCTGTAGCTGTGAATGGCCTGGTTATAATAAGCTCGCCTTCCCTTCCCTAGGGTAATCAAACACAATTGCAGAAGCAAAAACCGTGTGGCAGACAATTCCCGTGAAAAATCAGAGGCGCTGGAAGCCCATCCCGTGTTCTTTGCAGAGAGGGTATGCGAGAAGAGGGGGCCACATTGCCAGCAACGGTGGGCACATTTGAAAAGCACGTTTTGGGAGGCTCTTTGATACCCTCAGGGATGGTGCCACCTAGACAGCCTCCCCCAGATCCGAGACCCTAGTGGAGAAGGGGATCTGTACCTCTGTGACAAAATTAATAAAACCGAGTTGAACAGTTCATGAGGGAAAGCACCTTGTGTTTCCTGTGCTCCGCAGTGGCGGCAATGAGATTATTTTACATCTTTCTTTATTAAAAAAAAAAAAGAAAACAAACTCCCAGCTATATAAAAAATGAGCTCCATTATGGGGAGGTGCACCCGGCTAACATTCTCATTCCACACACTGCCACTGTGGGTGGCCATTTATTTTGGGAGGCAGCAGAGACGTGGCCACCTGACTAGAGTATCATCTATCTCCGGCTGGGAGAGGGACCAATTAAAAGCCTGGGAAACTTCTGGTCCTGTTCACACGGTAGAGAGACACTCCTAATAGCGCTAATCACTGCCCTTTACTGAGCACCTGGGATCTGCAGCCCTGGGCTAGGTACTTTGAATGTATCAGCATCCCGCATCTGCTGAGGATGTTTAGGCTCAGAGGAGTTGCTGGAGGCTACATAAGAGGCCCAGCGGGAATCCAACCTAGGTCAAACTTCCCGTTTGGCTTGCTGCCTCAGAGGTGCATTGAAGGGCTCTTGAGAATGCAGATGAGGGTTTAGTGAGACCACAGTTGGTGTTGGGGAACAAAGACAGCCAGGCCTTCCACAGGAACTAGTAGGGGGCAGGTTTCCACATTAGCTAGCTAGAGGTCTTGGCCTTTGAGGGTGTAAAGGAAACCCGGCTTTTGTGGCTCTAGGTTTTGCTATTGGATAAGTCACTCCACTGTTGCTGCTTCGGACATGGATCCCTTTCCCAGGATCTACAACCACCTAATTATATGAGTCTGAAACAATCACTTGTTTTCTGGACTTTGCCCCACGTCGAAGATGGGAACGTCTTAGCTTTCTTGGTTGCGAGGCAGGGAATCGAGAGTCCAGTGTTGTTGTGTGGATGTTTCTGTGGTTCACTGCGGCTCAGCAGCTGTCTCCTGAGCACCTGTGTTCAACGCGGTGCTGGGCAGAGAGCCAGGTCCAGGTCACCAGCTGTCCCTTTGTACAGCCCTTGTCTTCTGCTTTGTACTGTACATTGCTGCGCAATCTGCTGGGTAAACACTCAACCACTGACCTGAAGCCCCAGGCTCCCTTAGCCTTGGTCTCCTCTTTGTTCCCATGCTAAGGACCCACCAGACAAGTGCTCAGCCATTGAGTTCCTGCATTGATGTTCTTTGCCCTTTAACCCTTTACTTTTTGAAACGGGGGTGGGGGGTGGGGGAGATGGGCAGTAACAACACCCTAGCAATAGCGGCATAAGCTGCAGAAGTTACTGATCCCTGATGTGTGCTGTGCCAAGCCCCGTGTGAGACACTGTGCATGCCACTTCGGATCCTTGGAACGGCACATAAAATCGGTTTTATCTCCCAGGGACTGACACTGGAGCTCCAAGATGATTGACGTGCCCATGTTCAGTCCATGGAAGAAAATAAGCTGGAAACTCAGCGCAGGCTCAACCACAAAGTCAGCCATGTTCCCGAACCCATCAAAACTGAAAAGCATGTCCCACAGTCCTTTGTTACATGTGGCTCATGGTCTCTGTCCCACAGCCCTTTGTTACATGTGGTTGATGGTTTCAGCTCTCCCTATGGCAGATGAGGACACTGAGCTTTTGGGGAGAGTCTTAAAAATGGAATCCGCTTCTCTGAACACCGTCCCCGCCACCACATTGGTGCCTGCACAATTATGCTCACCCGCAGACGGCGCCCAAAGACTGTGACCTGACCGCGAGCCTGCTCCTTGCGCTGCCGCCATTCCACCAGGTTGAGGCCATTGTCGATGGGCAGTGTGACGTTCCTCTTGCCCACAGTGGGGTTGACGGTGCCAGCCAGCAGGTGTGGCTCGGTCTGCAGGGCCACTTCCATGCCGTTGGCGAGCAGCAGCCGCAGGGAACCATCAGCCCCGATGTAGTAGCTGTTCCGGACTTGGTCTGAAGGAGAGAAGAGCAAAGACGCTTAAGAAGAGGGAAGACAGAGGCTGGGATGGGGGTCTAAATGGCCCCCCTGCAACTATAGAAGCAATGCATCACCACGGAGGAAAACTAGGAAGACATATGGAGACTATGCATAAGCCCACTGCTCAAAAGCACTGGAAATATTTTGTATATTTGTAGAATGTACACTATTTCCTAATGCATTTGCAGAGTCAAATAGTTACTGTGGAGTTTTTCATCATCCAATGCATCATGCCATGCCATTAGATATTTTTAATAAATATCTTTCATAATAACTACAGTCTTCCATTATATGGCAATACAATTTATTTAACAACACCAAATAGACATTTAATTTGTTTTAGTTTGCTTTTTTTTTTGTTTGTTTGTTTTTTGGCTTCTTGAGACCAATTTCTCTGTGTAGCTTTGGCGCCTGTCCTGGAATTCGCTCTGTAGATCAGGCTGGCCTCAAACTCACAGAGATCTGCCTGCTTCTGCCTCCCGAGTGTTGGGATTAACCACCCAGCTTGTTTCAGTTTTTCCAGTGACTAATAAAACTGTAAGAAAATGTATTATCAACATTTCTAAGTGAAAGAAGTTAGATGCAAGTGGTCATATATCCTTTTTAGCTGAGAAGTGTTCAAAGTACAATAGCTAGCATTACTATTACTGCATGTGCTTAGTGAGTATTTGGTGGATTAAATTAGGTATGTCCCAGGCTATGTTAAACCATAAAAATATCGTGCTGGGGATTGCAGCGAGATGGATCTGTGGTTAAGATACTTGCTGCTCTTGTAGAGGACCTGGGTTCAATTCCCAGCATCCACACAGTAGCTCACAACCACCTGTAGCTCCAGTTCCAGGAGACCCATGTGATCTCCTCTTTTGGCTTCCATGGACACCAAGCACGAATGTGTTGCACATTTATACCTGCAGGCAAAATGCTCATACACATGAAACAAAATAAAGCTGTCTTTTTCAAAAGCTATGGTTTTCATGGGCAGCCCTTGTTGAATCTCCCCACTAAGATGACATCCACTCAGGCCTTCCTTCTCTCTTCCCCACTCCATCTTTCCACGCGTTACCGCTCGCAGGGATTCTGAAGTCGGCCTCAATGTTGCTATGCATCGTTCACTGACAATCTGTATTTTGCTTCCATCTGAAGAGTGGGAAAGCCTGTGTCAATTTATCTCATAAAGCGTCTCCTTGCTGAATGCACATGCGTCTATTATGGCTGACTTTGAATGGACCAGCGTGCGGGGCGTTAATGTGGGCTGTGAGCGCCCAAGGCTGCCACTCATTAGCAGCTCCTTCTCATTATTTCTCATAGTTCAGACCTGAGATGAAAATGAAAGGGGCTTCTGACAAGGAGAGGCTCCTGAGACGGCGGCCAGGCCGAGCACCTGGGTCTGGGACACAGACCAGACGGGCAACCTGCAGGGGTGCCGGGTGCCGGGCAGAAAATAGGTACCACGCGTCCCTGTATTCCAGGCTGTGCTTTTCCTTTTTATGTTCCGACGTTTCTGGAGTTGGGGTGACTTACAATCCAGGCATGTACGCTGGACGTTGTACTTTGATTCACCCCACCTGAAAAGCTGGGGTTAAATGGTGGAACTTCTTTAACCTGAGAAATGTGGCACTTTCAGATTTTAAAAAGTTGCCCAAACATAGAAAACTTATTAAAGCAGACTTAGCAGTATGAATTGTGCAGACACAACAGTTCTTGAGGGAAGAAACTTGGCAGAAGGTTCCACATCTTAACAATCATTGTCTTTGCTGTCCTGGGTCGGGCAGGGTTCTCACTGGCATCTTCTCTTGGCAATAACTCTGCCATAGCACACACCCTGTGATGTGATCCAACTCCTCACTAAAAGAAAGAAATTCCTGGGCATGATCTCTCTTTCTTTAATAGCTGCTATTTTTCATCCAGCTTTTTGAAAGGTGAAAACTATGCGTGGGAACAAAACCAGTAATGAAAACACAAACACTTGCTTCCTTGTGGTAAATCCAACTGCTTGCTAATTAATGAGTTAATCCAGCAAGTGTTTTCTGAGCAATACTCTGTGCCTGGCCCATGCTGGTCACTTTACAAATGCTGTTTACAATATATCTAGGTAACTCCGTGAGGTAGAGCTTATAATGCAGCTCCATTTCCAACATCAAGAAAGTGAGGCTCAGGGAAGAAGAGCTGACCCCCTTCAGTTCATATCGTCGGGAATGCGCATTGTGCAGCAGGCGCAGGTGCCTCAGGTTCACTCAGAGACTCCACGCTACCCAAAACCCGTTCACCATGCTTTCTTTCCCTGAAGAAGAAATTTGAGCGCTGTGCCATAAGAAGGTAGCAGAGACGGAGCTAGAACTGAACCTCGGATTCCCAGTGCAAAGCTCCTTTTGCTGTTCAATGTCAAGGCTTTGGGAGTGCATTGAGCCAGGGAAGGAAGGGAAAGGGCAGTCGGGGCTTTCCTAAGTGATGCTGGCTTTTCTTAAATCCATCAAAGTTTCAGTACGTGGGGGTCCCTACTTCCCATGGGAACAGTCTAGGTGGGGGATTCACAGCAAGATTCCCTCACTGTCATTGACCTGGAGCTAACATTACAAGCCCTATCGGGGATGACCTGACAGGTGTATGGAAGGCAGGGTCTCTTTCCCTCGGAGTTCTGGGGGAGGCACAGCCCTCTCCCGGGCTTCTGGGTGGATCTCTCTGCGCCACAGTTAGGTGTGATTACTTGTGTCCTCTGTCTCCCCTGCACTAGTGTGAGAGGAAAGGGTTTGAATCTGGGAGCCATTACAAGAGCAGAGGAGGAGGTCAAATGAATTAATAGCCAATGGATTCTCTCCCATTTTTTTTTTTTTGAAGATAGTAGCATAGGACAATGGGCCCCCAAGCTTCTGGGAGAGGATTTCCAGGCCTCTTCCTGGTGTGTTTGGCAGATGAGGCAGCAGTATGGAGACCAACCAAGAGGGAGTCAGGGTCTTGGACCACTGTTGTAGCCCTGGTCATCTTCCCCCAAAGGGGTCTTCACCTCTGGGTCTCAGAGGCCCCAGACCCCCGGAAGACTCACCTTGCAACAGAGTGTAGAAGGCACCCGAGGCAGACAGGTTGGTGGTTATGGTGACGTCATCTTTGCTGGAGGTCTCTACCTGCACGTGCACGGAGCTGTCTGTGTCGCTTCGGAAACTGCTCACCTGGCCGGTTGGAAAGGTCACGTTGGTCAGGCGGCCAAAGCTGTCATACCTAGGGACCAAAGGGTTGGCACTTAGTGACGGACAGAGGATGGTATGTGTCATGGTTGACCTCAGCTGTCACACTGACCCTAACTTAGAATCATCAGGGAAGAGGCTACACCAATGAGAAGATCGTCTTGATCAGAGTGGCCTGCGACCATGCCTATGGGAGTGTTTTCTTAAGTGCTAATGGAGGTAGGAGGCCCCAGTCCTTGGTGGGTGATACCCTTCCCTAGACAGGTGGGCATAAGCTGCGTAGGAAAGCTCGCTGTGCTGGGCAGAGGGACCCAAGCATCCTCCACGGTCTCTGCTTGAGTTCTTACCTCCGGGTTCCTGCCCCGGCCGCCCTCGGGGGTGGGCTGGGACGTGGATCTGTAAAACCAATCACACCTGTCCCTCTTCCCCGTTAGTGTTGAGCATCGTTGCCGTGGTAGCAGGGCAGAGCAAAAGAGAGCCGTGCTCTGGCTGTGGCTTTGCACCGTCTGCCCTTCCTTTCTGGTCAGATCTACTCCCCAGTCTCCAACCTCTCCTTGTCCAGGGCGTGGCGGGGTTTCCTAGATGCGACCTCACCTGCCGCTATCCAGCAGGAGAAGGCATCACTTCTCCGGATCTTTCTTCCTGAGCCCATATGGCGGAAAGCACAGCCTTGCCTGTCTGCAGCCCGGCATGGAAAGGCCCTGCTTCCTTCTAGAGCGTTTCAGAAAGGCTGGTGTGTGAGCCGGCTCCCTCCTGGGGCCATGAAAGAGTGCTGCAGGTCAAGACAGCTCTGTGGAGTCGGAACACTAGGCTGAGAATCTGGAGTCACACCGCCTGGATCCTGTCATCTGCCACCACTGGGATGCAGGGGCACTGACTCTCAATTCATCCCTGCTTCAGCATCATTTGGGACAGATGTCAAGCAGACGGTGGGAAACTAACAAATAAATGAATACTGAAGTGGGCATGGGGAGAAAGAGACCGTGGTTCATTCACACACTGCCTCCTGCAGGACTTGGCAGACCTGGGCACACAGTAGGTGCACGATAAACCTGGGCACACAGTAGGTGCACAATAAACTCCTGCTGGAAGCACAAATCTAGAGGCAACCACTCTCATTCAGTGATACTTCAGCCATCTCCCCAGGCTTCTCCCCCGAGTTTTCGTCTCCAAACAGAGGGAGGCTTTGTATCAAGGCAGACAATTGCAATTATTATGGAAGGTAGATTGTAATGCATAATTAAATCGAGCCAGAGGAAGATACAATGAAAAGGCCCTGTGCCTTCAAGATCTGGTTTTCATTTTACATGCGACAGCCCAAACCCAGCAATTTCCACTCTTCACATACTCCATTAGAAGGACTGAATGTCTTAATTAAATGAACATCAAATGGAACGGCCAATTTATAAATTTTTGCCTCCTATTCATTAATTTCAGTGTCTCCCAGAGCTTGAGAAATGCCAATGGATTGAGAAATGGATCCCCCGCCCTCTTGATCAATACCTGCGATTATCCCATCAGAGTATTCTTCCTTTCACATCGTGGGGAGAACTGGAGCCCCTCACGCTCCAGGCCCTGAGCCCTCTGCCCTGTGGGTTGCCTCTGCAGAAACCCAGGGACCTGCTGAGAGTCACTGTGGCATGGGAGAGAGATCAGGGAAAGACAATTCCAAGTGGCTGCTTTGGGCCCCGGGTCTGTTTGGGTGATATTGGGACATTATCTTAATTCTGCTTACCATGGCTTTGTTTGTTGATTTAGTGTGTTATTTTGAGACAGTGTCTGGTGTAGCCTAGGCTGGCTTTGAGCTGACTGTGCAGCTGGGGGTGACCTTTCTGCCTCCACCTCCCAGGTGACGGGATGACAGGTGTGTGTCACCGCTCTGGCTTGACTGTCGTGCTTCCCGTGACAGACACTCCCGAAGCACTGGCATGCCTTCTTCCATAAACAGGAGAGACGGCATGGTCTGAGCGGGGGTCCTGTCTCTACCCTTGACAGAGGTGAACCCAGAGGACTGCACTTGGCTCTGTTTAACCACAAAATGCCCACAACTTGGAGTGCTTAATAATGTGTATGAAGGTTGGCTATGTGACCTGACTCCTTCCTGCGTCTCTTTGAGCTTGCTCTTCTGAGCTTCCCTGGAGACACTGTGCTTCTGTTCTAAACACGCTGTGCCCAGGTTGTGCTGGGGTGTGCCATGCTCAGGTGTTGTGCTGGGGTGCTCTTCTGTTTGCAGAGGTTGACGGCTGCCTTTGAGTACTAGTACAGCTAGCTTCTTTCAACATCTGTGCTTCTGTTCAAATACACTAGCAAACAGTCAGGGACTGTTTATAAGACAGACACCCCTTCTCTACCTCATTACTGTCCTGTGTTCTTGTCACTATTTTTGTTATCTTGTTTACCTGACTCCTGATATTAGAATATGAGATCCATGAGGACAGGGACCTTGTTGGTTTCTCAATGCCTGGAAGAGACTGGGCATGGAGATCCTGCTCTGTGATGCTCACTGACTGGATAAGGGAATGCTGGCTATTATTGTTGATTTTTTGGGTCTGATTAAGAACCGTCATCTACTTTATAACCCCTTCTACATGAAGAAAGAAGAGCTTATTAATGTTCAGAGTGCTTTTCGGGTATCAAGCATTGTGTTTATTAGCATCTTTCAGGGTAGGGATTGTTATTGTTGTCTTACAAATGATGATGACGGAGGTCAGAGAGGATGATCGACTTGCCTAAAATGACACAGCTCATAGGCTACAGATTCAAAATCAGGTCTGCTTGACTGTAAAGATTGTGTTTTTTAAAAATTTTTATTTTATTATTTTTTTAATTTAATTTTTGTTTTGGACAAACTTCCCATAAAAGCTATGCTGTTTCAGATAAAGGAAAAAAATCTTTGTGTCCATCTCTGCTTTAGAGGAGGGGGGAAATCCTGTTTGGAAGTCTCAAGTGGGTCAAGAAGACTGACATTTTCAAGAGGTTCTGCTTGGCTCTGGCTGCAGCTCACTTTGCTGCAGAGCCAGGTCCCCGCTGGGAGGGGGTAGGTAAAGATGGCCAGATGATTGCCAGGGTTTTTTTTTTTTTTTTTTTTTTCCCGCTGACTTTTCTCCACGCCAGTTTTCCAAAGCATCTTTACAGCACGGTGAAAGAAGACACATAAAAGATTCATGGAGCTGCCGCCAACTTGGCTTTCAGAAGAGGACCGCGAAAGGGTACCTTCACACGTGCTGCAAGGCTTTCTTCACACCGCGGACTCCACTGCTAGCCGCTCGCTACGTGCAGCGAGGGTGGGGGGTGGGAGGTGGGTGGGGGTGTGGGAGAATGCCAAGTTACCTCAGCAACGTAACGTTTGCTGATCTTGACTTTTCGGTTGGATAATGAAGATGTTGATTTTCAGGGCTTTCATCTGTAATTGTCCTAAAGACCAGTGTCACCAGCAAAGGATCTGGTCACTGTGCCATTGGTAAAGAATTAGAGTTCAAAGCCAGCTGTAACAATAGTTCCCTTGGCCTCGAGTCACGGCATTGGATGACATCACATCACTGGGCATTCCTCAGGCTAGGCAGAGCCAGGGTCCTTTCTGGATTTTGCAGTCATGACTTACACTGATTATTTACCACAAGGCTGAGTTCAAACAATGACTTCTAGCCTTCAGGACTCCTGAGAGCTGTAAGATCTGCAGACTTTACAAGCTCACGGATGCTGTTCTAAGGCCAGGTGTCTTGGGGGAGAACACTTAGGAGTCATGTCCAGCAGGGATGGAATCCTGGTTCTCCCTCTTCCATGGAACATGGAGCCAGTTGGTGACGGTGCTGGGCTGCTCCCTCCGAGACCTGTCCTTTGACATTCTTTGTCCCCTGAAAGACTGGCAGCTTCAGATTGCACACTGGGCACCCTGGTGGTTTGCTTCAGTGGGGTCAAGTCAGTGGTGGGCGCGGGAAAGAGGAGAAGTCAGGACATGGTTTCCTTTACCGTCTCCTGCTGTCCCTTTTCCAGCTGGCCAACCACATCTTTGGAGTGGTGTCTCCCCGAGGCGGCAGCTTCAGTGACTTGTCCTATGCCCCCCTTAGCCTGGACGCTGGTAATGGCTGTTCCTTCTTCTTAATGCCTGTGGGTCTCAGCCCCTTGTTGTGATCCCTTATCCTCACCTGTGCCTCCAGATGTCTTCACCCAAACCCATTTCTGGAATCACGTCTCAGTGGACAGATACTTGGTTCTGCTTTTCTTTTTGCAGTCCTGTCTTTTAGTTTGCATGGTTTCTGGTGAGAATTTGCTGTGTTTTTTTTTTAATTATTTTCCCCCTCCTATAAAATATCCCATCTTCCCCCCCCCCCTTTTGGCTGTTTTCAGAAAATTCCCCTTTCTCAAAATTTCAATAGTCTGAATGTGATATGCTTAGAAGTTTCTGCCTGTGTATGTATGTGTATGCATGCATACTTTGCCTGGCACTCTCTGAGCTTCTTTGGACTGTAACATGAGGGGGGCTGGCTTGTTTGTGTTTTTCTGTCCCGCCCAGTACCCCAGCTGTTTAGTCCCAGAGAAAAATCACACTGAGATCTCTATAAGTTATAAAGCTGTCAGGCTACTTATTAGCTAACTCTCACATCTTGATTAACCCATTTTTTCTGATCTATTTTAGTCATGTGGCTCAATACTTTTTTCAGCTGGGCAGATCACATCCTGCTGCTTCGGTGATCTGGGCAGGAGTGGGAGGAATCAGCTTCCACCTTCCCAGAATTCTCCTGCTCTCCTTGCATCATTTCCACTTCCTGTCTGGTTTTCCCACCTACACCTCCTACCTGGCCAATCAGCATTTATTTAAAACATGACTGACAGAATACAGACAATTCTCCTGCACCATTGGATGGTGGCCCACTATTAATTATGAATACTTCTTGGTCATTATTTGCTCACGCTTTTCTTCTGCCTATTCTCTCTTTTCTCGACTTCTATGGCACGAACATTTGGCCATCTGACATTCTCTCCTAGCTCCTGAACGCCCCGCTCCGGGGGTTTATCTTTCTGGGTAGTTTCTATCGACCTCGCTGTGTCACGCTGTCATCTGCCCTGGGCATCAGAGGCCTCCTTCATCTCTGTGGCCGTGGTCCTCAGTCTTAGCGTTTCCATTTGATGCTTTTTCTCCCGCATCTCTGCAGAAACCATCCATCTGATCTTGCCCTGTGGCCCACCTTTTCCATTAGAGCTGTTAATGCAATTACAGTTGTTTTAAATTCCCTGAAAGGGGTTTTCAACATCGCTGTCATATCTGAATGTGGGGGTCTGATGACTACATTTTTTTTTGTGCTTTCTCTCGCCTCTTTGCACTGTCAGTTGGAAAATGTGACATCTTGTGTAACACGGCAGAGACGGAGGTGAATGTCCTCCTGGGAGGTCATTAGTGGGGGGTGTGAAGTCATGGTCTTAGGAGTAGGGCTGGCTTCGAAGTTCACTGTGTCTATGGTTAACCTTGGTGCATCTCAGGCACCACGTTCCCCAGCAGTTCTTTGAGAAACTACTTTGCCAGAGTTGTTATTTACTTAATTTTTTCTCCGTCTCTAAGTCACTGCCCCTTCAGCTTTGGGTTCTTCCTATGTACTGCCTTAGAGGGGTGTCTCCTTCCACGTGCTGGCCCGCTCCTTACCCTTTTCTCTGATGTACTCTGCCTCTTGATTTTGCTTCGAGATTCCAGGCAGTTGTGGTGGTAGGGGCGCCTTCTCTATCGCTCTGGCAGGGCTTCGGGGGAGGTGCCCGAGGGTGCCCAAGCTGTTCTGTGTTCCTGCTCTTCTTAGGTGGCAGTCCTGGACAGGAGACCTAGCCCCACCCTTCTCTCGGCAGCGGTTACTCGATTCTCCTCTTCTTTGTCTCTCATTGAGCTGAGTGGATTTTCACCAGTGTCTGAGGAGGATGTGCAGACGCCATTTTCCCTTGACCCTTATTGGGGATGGGGTGAGAAAGGCATGGGTGGAGTGGGCTGGTGCTATGATTCCCCTTAGCAGCTGCTGGGCCCCTCGATCCTGTCAATTGTGAGAGACTTTTCCTTAAGTTTTCCTCTCTCTCTCTCTCTCTCTCTCTCTCTCTCTCTCTCTCTGTGTGTGTGTGTGTGTGTGTGTGTGTGTGTAGAAACCCCTGTTGTAGTCTGTAGGGGTGGGGAGGATCATGACGAGGACATGGACTTCCCCCATCAATTTCTGCAGCTCTGGATGAACTTCTACTCCAGTGTTTGGGTAAGCCGGAGCACGGACGTGGTCCTTTTCTGTAGGTTGAGTTCTTGGATTTGGGCCAGTTGCTTGCCCTGTGACCCCCGGGAAGGAATTTGAAGAAAACACGTATACTTGTCTCTTGTCGGGCTTATTTTCATTATAAACTTGGGAAGGATGCTCTTTTTCAGCTCTCGTATCTCTCAGGCGCAGGACCGAAAGCCAAGTATTTTATTTGAACTGTGTGAATTGAATTCTGCATCCCGCCAGGTGCACTGATAATGCCGGAGCCGGGATCTGCATCTAGTATTCTCGCGGCAGCGTGTGTGCCTTCTTTATCTCCCTTCCCCTCCTGAGTCAACATTTCATTCATAAAATATTTACTAAACACCTATGAGGTGGCAAAGCCCTAAACTTGAAGCAGAAATAAATTTAAAGAATTAGTAAGGAGCCCATATATTTACCGCTGGTGTAATTGTAAGAGGAGCCATCATGGGGCACTGTGGGAGGCTACAGCCTCTTCCTCCTATGGAACATGGGGGGAGTTTGCGGCTTAGTCCCACCCAGAGAGTTGACTTTGGAACTAGTCTCATTCTGTCAGCTGCCTGCCTTGCTTGCTTCTCTTTTGCAGACAGGGTCTCACTATGTAGCACAGGCTGGCTTGGAACTCACTATGCAGGTAGCCCAGGCTGCCTCAGCTTCATGAACACTGGTACCACCCACCACACCTGGCTTTATCAAGACATTTTCTTCACTGCTAAGCTCCGTGGGACCTGGAGCCGAGTCTGAAAGCCACAGTGCCCCCTCCACAGAGCCAAAGACTGCATTGTAGTCTCCTAGAAAGGGATTCCCCAACAGATGCGGGGTCCGAATAACCTTGACTCTCTACAACAGCAGATTCTCAAAGACGAGTTTCTCTAAAGTATATGCTGTTTACATTAGACATTAGTTTAACCTGTTAAGAGGATTGATGCAACCGACTTAAAACCTGTTTCAGTAGCAGCCCCACCACAGGCCTTCCTAGGCTTTTACATGTATGCACGTTGGGTTTGGATCCACTAAGCTGCCTCATGATGCTAGACAGAGACTGTACTTCAGCAAATGGTTCATTAGCCAAGCTCCACACACTTTATTTGTGTATTTATTTCAGTTAAAAATGCTGTAACGATTTCTAGGTAGTTTTATCATTTATTAAGTAGTTTCACTTTCAGAATTTATGTATGTATGTATGTATGCATGCATGTGTGCATGTGTGTATGTAGTTTCAGACAGAGACTTAGATAGAGATGGACAAAGGCAGACAGAAGACAGACAGACAGACAGACAGACACGGAGGTGCAGGGAGCTTATAGAGAAGGGGATCAAGACCAGGAGGAAGAGACAGAAAGGGATAGAGACAGAAAACAAACAGAAGTAGACAGACAGAGACAGATACGTAGAAAGGAGGACAGAAGAGGCCAGGAACAGGAGAAAGGGGACAGAAACCCAGCAGCAGCCCAGAGAAGAGTTAGGAGTCCCAGAGAAACATTAGGACAGAGACCCAGAGAGAGGTGACAGACCCAGAAAAAGGAGGTGGGGCAGCGATTCAGAGAGAAAGGGATGGAGACCCCGAGAGAAAGCAAGACAGAGGGAGGGGGATTATCAAGTCTTTTGATCCCCAGAACGGCCCGAAGACAGTGATAGTTCTGAAGAGCGGTGGAGACTCCGGTATGAGCGGCTCTGCCCAATCTGTTCTTGGTCCGTGGGCACAGTCTCGCGAGAACTGGTATTTCACATCCTCACTGTTTCCGGTCTGAGCTGGAGCACTTTCCTCGGGCCCAGGGTGCAGCCCACTTTTCTAGCCCATTTTGGATACTCTCAGGAACCGACTGTTTTCCTGGTTCATACCTTGAACTCTCGAGACCTGACATTTGATTCTACCCCTGCCTGACTTCTGATTCCCAACTCAGCTGAAACATTTTCTTCTGTTGCTTTGGTGGCTTCTCTCCCACGCTGCTCCGGTAACCGCTGGCTCTGCCATGGGTTTGCTGGGAACAACAGCAGCAGCTCTCACCGAACCACCCATATTTTATCTCGCTGAGAGTCCATGCTTCAGACTACCCCTAGAAACAGCACTATTTTCATCCCGCCATGCAGGTAAGTCAGGAAGCACCTCAGGAACTGGACCAGTCCCGCAGGAGGAGCGGCCACTATGCTCTGGCTTTCTACCGACTGCATGACTCGAAGCTTATCACGTGCTTTCTTTGAGCCTGGTGTGTTCATAGGTAAAAGAAACACGCGGATGGTAATTCTTACTGACTGGGGAGACCCTTGCCAATGCATTTCTGTGTCAGGCCCAGGGGCTTGCAAACCCGAGGTGCTGTATAGATATTGGGGGAAAGGGTCTGACACACAGCAGTGACGTGTTCACATTCAGTTTGGGATTTGAGGCAGGGAGTGACCTTGGGAACTAATTGTGTGAACAGATTTGCTCTGACAAAGAAATCCCTGTATTGGCTAAATAATGTATAAGGGGTTTCTACCAGGCAATGGGGGAAATTGAATTATTTAGTGTATTTCCATTTCAATGAGCTAATCAAGATAATTGCTATTTTCCTGGATCTTTGTCTTTTCTTTGCAATTAACAAGGCCCCTGTTTGGAGAAAGGAATTTAGCTAGTGAACTTTGTACATGGGGCTATGACATTTTTTTTAGTATAAATTATAGTTAAAAATCAATTATAGCTCCCTCCCAACACTGGATCCACTGTAGTATTCTTGCTTGCTCTGTTACAGCCTGCAAATGAGCCTCCCTCCATCTCCATCTCTGTAAAAGAGAAAATACTACCTGTCGCCCCTGCTGCCGTGAGGATTAGCTCAATGACTCGGTTTCTGGCGCAGAGCTGATGTTCGACAAGACCAAGTTCTCTGCCAGCTCCTGCAGCCTGTCTAATGCTGACATATTCAGCAGGCTCAGTTGTCTCAAACATGACAAAGAAGAGAAACTTAAAAAAAAATCTCATATTGAAAAAGAGATGTTACAAGACCCATTCATTAAAACAGCACATCCGTCGACTAGATGTGTGTGGGATGAATAATTTGCCTAGGACTGTAGTGAGCTGCACTTCTGCCTCTCTGGCCGCATCGCTTTGAGATGCCTATCTCGTATGGAGAGGAGGAAGCAGGTACTTGAAGTGAGCACTGTATCACACCCAAAGCAGAGTACAAACGCATCACTGCGGCGAGGAGGGAGACAGCCAGATCACACCCATTGCTTACAGAAGCCCATAAGCAAATCACTCAAAATCATTTGGTTCATTTAGGGGTGAAGGGCTCTGCGTTCCCACTTCTGGAAGTTAATTCTGTGGCACAGCATGGCCTACAACTGTCATCATTCCTTAATGAACTTGACTTCCTAAAAGAAGGGCCAGGCGATGTTTATACCATGAGTTTGGGAAGGGAGAGTGTAATGAACGCCCTAAGTTCATCCAAAATTTAAAAATAATGGAACCTCAGTTATGTAAAAAAATCATTCATGTGGGGCGTTCCCTTCATTCTCACCTTCCTGTTTATATGAAGATATTAACTCTTGAAGTAGTTTAGGTTGACACCATGTTGCTGTGGTCTACTGTATCCATTTTACAGGTATGGAAAGTGAGACCTAGTGAGATTAAGCCCATGGTAGAGCTGGAATTGAAGGCTACATCTTTGAGCCCAAACCATTTCTCTTTTAGAATAAATCATTCAGAGCATGACTGTGCAGAATCTACCATTTTCCTTCTAGGATAAATCATTCAGAGCATGACCGTGCAGAACCTATCACCGGTAAGGGTCTTCAATCCCAATCCTGAATTAAAAGAAAATCCATAAAAAGTACATTCCGCCAAATCACTCATCTTCAATCTTACAGTGCATCCCATAGAACACAGCCCCATCTTGATACTTACTCATAAAACGTCGTCCACCCATTTTCATTGCTCTTGGTCGCCAAGAGGCCGGAGTTGCCATGGTAGGTCATCATAGCCAGCTCGTGTCCTTGCGTGGTCACGCTTCTGAGTGCACTGTTGGTGCCCATGGTTACCCAGTAGACCTGGCCATCTGGGACTACCAGCCAGAGGGGCATCCCGGTGGAATCCCGGCGGACGTTCACCATGTTGCCGTTGTTGTCAGTGATGTGTGTGATGTCGCCATCCCCCGTGTAAGTGAAGTTGTACAGGTAGTCTCCCGTCGGCAGGCTCTGGGTGTACAGATGCTTGCCGCTGGTGTCAAAGAGGTACAGCTCCTGGTCGATGGGGGAGGACAGCTCGTACATGTTCTGGGTGTTGAGGAAAGGCTTGTTCTTCCGGATGAATCGGATTCGGATGTTTCCAAGGTCAGCCACGTAGAGCTCCCCGTCGGCACACACAGCCAAGGAAGAGGGGGTATTCAGCTTGGCATCCTTGGCATAGCCATCATCTCCGGAGAAGCAATCGCAGTTGGCGTCGTTTTTACAGTCGCAGCCGCTGGGGGCACCGGCGACCAAGGAGATCTCACCGCTTGTGGTGACCTGCCTGATGCGGTTGATCTTTTTCTCATCCGTCTCGGCGATGTACAGGACTCCGTTGTGCGAGACAGCTAAAGCCGTGGCTGACTCCAGGGTGGCATGGATGGCTACCTTGCTCAGCAGGAAGTGGTCGATGCCGGGGACCTGGCAGTGCATGGGCCTCCCGGCGACAATGCGCACCTGGTGGTTTTCGGAGATTTGCAGGACCACGTTGTTGTCAAGGACGTAGAGGGAGTTATCCATCGGATTGATGGCTAAGTCTGTGGGCCACTCCAGGCGAACCTGACAAAGAAGACAGGGACACTCACATGACGCCAGGACGCTCACTAATAATCACCCCAAACTCCCAATAACCCACTATTGTGTCCCAAGGGCCTTTATATACAGTTTGACCCAGCCGGGCAGAAACGGAAGAAGGGAACTACAGACTCGAGATGGAGACTCTGGAGTCAGACAGGCTTAGGTTCCGAACCTAGACCCATTACTCATGACCTTGGGCAGGCTACTTTGCTTTTCTGAGCTTCGAAATTCATATTGAGACAATGGGGTGACAACTGTACCTCCTGACACACAGTAGGTGCTCGGACTCAGATAATGGATAGCCGATGTGGGAGGGAGAGGAAGACGGAGTCTGGAGGCTGACGTGGGAGTTGTTCGGAGGATTTCAAAAGACTTCCATGAAATGCTGACATGGCTCACGTATGAAGGTGACTAACACGAAGTTAGGCTTGGGGATGTAGAGCCAAAACATCCATGCCCCTGTCTGACACAGGATTCTAGACTAGTGGTTTTCGATTTTGGCCCCCTATTCGTGCTACCGACTGAGATTGTAGGAAACGTTCTGAGCAGTCAGATAGGTTGGGTCCTCGGTGTAGCTGGTCTGCTCATTGGGGTTGTTTAAAAGTAACTTCCTAGGTGATTACTTCTTTAGCTGGGAACCATATCTGGGTTCTTCTCCTAAAGGGAAATAATCAAACCAGTGGTGCTGGCTGGCATCCCCTTGCAGCTGGTCAGAAATGCAGAATGACAAGCTTGCCCAAACCTACTGAATCTGAACAGATCCCTGGAGGACCGAGTTCACACTGGAGCTCAGCAAAGATTGATTGATACAGGGGAAGGGAGGGGGTGTCTCTAGGACTTCAGAGAGCAGGTCCTATTAGAAGGGATGAATGAGACTTGCAGTGGGACTTAGGCTCAGAGCCTGGAGACTCACATTGAGTCTCTCTCTCTCTCCCTCAAGGCTGGGAAAGTGACTGGAGTCACGGAGAACCTTCGAGTGGGTGCCCAGGGGACTGCAGCCATCTCTTGAGTGCTAGTAGTGTTTATAGTTTTTTTTTTTTTTTTTTAAAAAAAAGACAGGGTTTCTCTGTGTAGCTTTGGAGCCTGTCCTCGAACTATCTCTTATAGATTAAGCTGGTCTCGAACTCACAGAGATCCGCCTGCCTGCCTCTGCCTCCCGAGGCATGCGCCGCCACCACCAACCAACTTTTTTTTTTTTTTTTTAAATCATGGCCATTTTAATAGTGGCAACAAAACAAAACAACAAAAACCCCAAACCAAACAGAACCAACTCAGGTGCTCCAAAACCAAGAACTAGTTAAATAATGATAGCACATTTACTTGGCTTGTAATTTAGAAACCTGAATAATCTTTTCCCATGATGCTGTAGGTCAATGATTCTCAACCTTCCTAGTGCTGCAACCCTTCCGTGTAGTTCTTGATGCTGCCCTGACCCCTCAACCATAGAATAACTTTGTTGCTACTTCACAATTGTAATGTTGCTACTGTTATGAATTGAAATGTAAATATCTGACACGCAGGATATTTGATGTGTGACCCTGAGGGGTCCCAACCCACAGGCTGAGCAGCGCTGTTATGGAATGACGTGGGGGAAGTGTTTGCTACTTGCTAAATAGAAAGAACGGACTACAGAGCTTCAGGAATAGACAAAAATCAGCTAGGGAAAGTACAGAAGTTTACTTTACAGACAAAGAAGAGGCAAAAAGCTGGAAGGAAACATACCAACATAGTAACCATTCTGGGATCAAGGATGATGTCACATTCTTTTTATTTTAATGTTTTAAAAAGTTGCTACAGTGTCTACATGGTTGTTGGCAAATGTAAAACAATAATGCCAAAATAAAAACCAAAAAAAACAACCAAGCAAACAACAATAAAACCTCTAAACCAGTTTGTGAGGTTGCCTCTCTCTGTCCCCTTTGCTTAGAGTCCTTCTCAGGATGGGTCAAAACAGGGCTCAGCTTGTGTATCCTAAAGCCTCTTGTTCCTCACCGGCCCCAAACCTTCTGCAGAGCAGGAGAGCTACAGACTCTGCAAAGCAACTGCTGCCCCCCACCCCAGTGCTCTCTGGGGCATGGTCCCGCCAGCTTTCAGCTACATCAAGAACACACGGTTTGCTTTAAAGTGACAGGAGACTTTTCAATTTCCTAAAACCCATTCCTTGTCAACACTGGCCGCTAAATATTTTATGCCCTCTGGTCCTGTGGCACCTTGGGGACTTCCTTGCAGAGACCTTTCTGCCTGTCATTATGATGAAAAGATGGCGCCCTGATGGGTGTTGGGGAGGGGATGGGAAGGAGCAGAACGGGGAGGGGGCAGAAGAAAGGAACAGGCAAGCAGAGCAGTTTAGCATTTTCTGTTTGTTGCTCATGTGACTGTGTGCCAGGGAAAGGAGACTGCTGCTCTCAGCTGCTCTGGGCTCTGATGGGCTGCTGGCTTGATGTCTCTCCACCAGACCCATGTGTTCCTCTCTCTGGTTTCTCCTCTGGTTAATGATAATGCCGCCACAGCTTCAATCCCCATTACCAAAATGTTAGGCCTGAACCTCGGAGCTCCCATGGCCCTCGGGCGCCTATGTTCAAGGGACCTGGGGTGGAGGGGGCTCCCTTTCCCAGCTGTCCTGAGCATTCTGCATCTCCATCAAGATGTTTTGAGGCCACTGCTTTGCCACAGAGTGATGAGCATACGCAAATGAGTTGTCATAGGAATAACCGAATGAATGTCTACAAAGGGCACGCAGAGCAGGAGGGATGGCACAGGGTACCTCACTTCCTGTTCGCCTCCACCGTCACTAATGGGTCAGGTCACCTCGCTCAAGTTTCTGAGACCCTGAACTTCTTTCCTCATATCAGAGCAATCAACATTATCCAGGGGAGCTGTGGTGAATGAGACCACAGACAGGGAAGTTCTTTATAGAGTTTCGGGGAACTGATATTTACATCCTATTACCAGTTGGTGGCCCTGTGCTGGGCAATTATGTTCATGATCTCATTAGAAAGATTCATTCCCCATCCTTGATGAAACCCAGGGCAGGGCTCTGTTTATAAAGGCATTTCCTTTCGCTCAGCCTCAGTTTCCCCCATTCTACCCCAGGGATGATAGTGGCAGATAAACGAGAAAAGAGAAGTTGTACTCAGCTCTGACCTCATTTCCAGCAGAGTGCGTACCTGGCACATGATAAATTCTCATTTTGGCTCCACCATATGGAGTGGTGGTTCTACCTGGGGAGCTGAGAACCAGCCTCCAGAGATGTGGCATCTGCTTGTCTACCGCATGCCCTCCCGCAGTGTGTCTCCTCCCAAATCCCATGCTTTTCTGCTCTGTAGGCTTTGGTCATGGCTTCTGTGACTTTCCTTCTTGGTCCCCACAGGAAAGCCAGCTAGCTGGGTGTTGTCACTAGTGGGATCCCGGAAAACAGATGCCGCCCCCCCCATATTTGTGTGTAAAAACAGATGCCCATGTTAAGAGTTCATTGAAAAAACAAAAACCCAATTCTTACATTCAGACAAAGGCAGCAAGGGCCAGGAGTAGAGATTTTACTCCATGATTTCTCAGGATGTGGCTTTTGTGTTTTTCTCCCGTTCAACATGCCAGCTGCCTCCCAAAGCCTTTGGTGTGAGTGCCGGGCAGGGCCTGTATCCAAACCTAAACAACTTTCCAATGTGTGGATTGAAAATGTTTGGGCACCCTGTGCTGGCTGGTTGAGGGCCCATTTAGAGCAGCAAAAATACTTGTCTGCACATCCTTAGGTTTTGGCGGCTTCCTCCTGGGTAATTCTAGCCTGCTCACAGACTGTAGAGAGAGACTCTCGAGCCAGCAGGGTGAAGCCTGCCAAATTGCAAAGACAGTGGCAGAGAACAGATTCTACTCTGGAAGGCATCATCGCAGAAGCTGGCACGCGGGACACTGCACCAGCATTGGGCTGGGAGGGGGTGTGGGTGCTGGGACTGCCAACCGCATGGTCATGGGGCTTGGAGGAAGGCATTCAGAGATGGGTGTTAGTACCAGAGGAAGACATGGCAGGCGAGGCTGGGAGAGGCCTCTGTCAGCTTATTTATATTTTCTAGGCTCTGACAACGTTAGCAGCATGGTTGCTCACCAGTTGAACTCAAGCAAAGCTCTGATCCAGGACCTGGCAGTAAAGGACCTGGCCCTTGCCAAGTCATCAGAGAATCTACTGGATAGCCTGATGTCTACCTTTGGGTTCCTGATGTCTACGTTCTGAGGCCCAAATCCCTTGATATAGTATGAGGTCCTTCTCTCAGTGGCTCTGGGCCATTCTTCCTATCTCAGCTCCCTCCAAAGTGCTCTCTGCTTTGGTATTCAAGCCTCCAATGTTTTTGAGGGTCTCATGGATCTCAGGCTGACTTTGAACATGAGCTTGAACTTTGGTTCTCCAGCCTTCACATCTCAGAAGTGGGATTACAAGAGTGTGCCACCATATCTAAATTATACAGACCTAGGGATTGAATGAGGGCCCTTGTGAATGCCAAGCAAGCAATATTCTATCAACTGAGCTGCACCCTCAGATTTCCAGTGTTCTTTGACCACACTAGGCCTGATAATCATCTTTACATCTTTGCACATACCATCTCTGTTCTTTTTTTTTTTTTCATCCTGCAAATCCCTGGTCCAAACTTAGTACCCATGCCATCTCTTTACTGAAATAGGATGCTACAATACTTTTCAATCATTACATCTCAAGTGATGAGCATTGCTGATCCCATGTACTATTTCATGCCTTTCCAAGGCAACCCTGCCATGCTGATGTCAATCACTTCAATATATGTCTAGGAGAAATGAGGTCCAAAAGATCTCACAAACTCCTACACACACCAAAGCTTGGGGTAGCTTGGTACAGCTAGGGTTCAGCCAGCTTTCCAACAAATACGGGCTGGGCTCTGACTGTACACCAGGCACTTTGGTTAAGTAGAGGCAGGCCAGATTCCTGTCCTCATGCAGCTTATGGTCTAGAAAATAAACAAGTGTCTGTACATGGTGTCGAAGAGGACGTTCAGGGCTATGGGTTTAAGTCCACCCTGGTCTGCTGGCCACGGAAGGATTCTATCACTGTCCTCTGAGTCCTGACTCCAGCCACACGCTTATTAGACATAATGGTGAACTTTCAGGGCAGCTAGGCTGGGGTAATTTCTTCCTTGTCTTTGATCTCTGGGAACTCAACACAGGCCATGAACCACGTGGGAGTAGTCATCCGGCTGGCTGGGTGACAGATGACAGGAAGGACACGCGGCACACAGGGTCTCAGCACACAAAGTCTTCTCACCTGAGAAATATCCATGACGGAGTCACAGCTGAGGGGCCTGGCTGAGGTGAGGTCATTGGAGCCCAGCAAGGTGGAGATGATCCCGTTTTGATCGACGCGTCTGATCATTGTGCCATCCACGAAGTAAATGAGCCCGAATTTGTCCACTGTGATCCCTAGGGTGGAGAAGGCCACACAGGGAGTCAGCACCGGAGACGAGAAGGAGCCGTGCAGTAGAGAGCTTTGGGGTCCGGCATCTTCTCCCATCCAGCTCTCTGTCCCTCTGCAAGGGTCTCGTACACGGAGGTCAGCACTAGAGCACCGAGCTACACCCCAATCCCTCTAGTTCCCTTTTGTTATTTACCATTTCGTTTATTACTTACATTTGTTTTCTTTTAAATTTTAAGAAAAAGAATCTAAAATTGATATTATTTCTTTGAGACAGGACCTCATATAGCCCAGGCTGGCCTTGAGTTCTAGACATAGAGAAGATGACCTTGAACTTTGGAACTCCTGTCTCTACCTTCCAAGACTGCTGGGATTATATAGCATGACCAGTGTTGTGCAGGGATGGGGCTTGAACCTGGGGCTCTGTGCGCGTCAGGCAAGCTCTCTATCAACTGAGCTACATCACAGCCCCTCCACAGATGAACAGGGTGCAGGGAAGGTGTCAAGGCTCTGAGTGTCCCATGAGCGAGGGGTTAAAACCTAATGTCCTAGACCTCAAGCTCTGGCCTCCCACTTTGCTGCCTCAAGAGAGGTTTCATCTTTGACTTGGCTACCAACAGAAACAGCGAGGAAGACGTTTGCCAGCCTCGCTGGGAATTATTTAAACGAACCTATTTCTGAAGTCCTGCGAACACCATCATGGATCTCCTTTTCAGTAAGCATTTCTCTTTTCTTCCAAGACAGCCATTCTTTCAGGTCACTAACCCTTATTGTTTCGTTTTATTGGTCATTGTGGGTTTGTGTAGGGAATGGGTTTGTTGGCTTTGGGGTCTCAGGGAAGCATACTGAAGATGGGGGGGGGTGTCCAGGCTGTCACTCAGCACCCTCCCTTTCACCTGACCACCCTTCCCAGGTCTCTGAGGCCAAGTCACTGGGCTGCCTGGCATCTGTTTTCTTACTTGTTAGATCAAAGGGTTGTTTGTAGCCTGCATTTGTGCCTCAGGCCTGAGAACTTCTAAGGAGCCCATGGCACCCCCAGTAGGCTGCTTGAGAAGGTCTCATGTGAGGTTTGCATTCCTGAAGGGCACCCTGGGTGACGGTAGTGGTGGTACAAAACGATCAGAAGGTCAGTGAGGAGTTGGCTGCTTCTGGCCAGGGATTCACTTCATAGTCACCTGGAGAGCTTCTACTTGGCCTCACATCTGGCAACACCACTCAGGAGATGGCAGGGACGAGGGCTCATGTCTGTATCCAAAATTCCTGGGTGGCATCTGCCACCCACGTAGATGGTGAGGGGTGATGGGTTTTGAAATGGAGGCACAGGACTGGGTCAGAACATGCGGTACCACGGGAAATGACAGACCCAGGAGGGCGGAGGTGACATAAAGGGTGATCTGGCCACTTGATTGGCTCTGTTTTCTTTTGGCCAGTCAGTGCGATGAGGGGCTTAGAGGAGGCCTTGGGAGAGGGCAGGTCTGAGCTCTGAGGCTCCCGATTTTGTGATTTCTCTCCTGACTCTTGGTCTCCTCATGGCTGAATGGGATGACAGCTTCTGACTGGGGGTCAGGGAGAGGCCTCAGTTGGTAAAGTGAAGACCTTCTAGTACAGGAACCCAAGCCCCATGGCCCTGGTGAGCCATCCCTGTGTTCCTCTTCACACACACAGTCACACAGAAACACACAGAGATACACACCACACAATACACACACACAAACACAGACACACCACACAGATACATGCAGACATAGACACACAGATACACAGATTCACACATATGTACACACTGACACCACACACACACACACACACACACACACACACACACACACACACACTTGGGGGGCACAACTGACTTGGAATTCCTAGTTCCCAATATTCATCAGTGACCACTGTGTCTGGGAACCAGCAGCCAATACTGTGTGCTTCCAGGGCCTAGGTGGGTTCTTAGCTCCTTGCATCTCTTCCAGGTCAGTAGGATGCGTTAAGGCCTCCAGGCACCTTTGAGTGACACCAGAACACTGGTCCCATCCCTCTGTAAAAGTCTGGGAGGTTGGAAGAGGACTTGACACCCATGTGAAGGCAGCTTCATGGCTGGAAGCCTTTGCTGTGGTCCTGCCTAGAAGGGCAATTAATTTCCTTCCTTTGGCAGTTGGGCATGAGTCTGCCTGTCTGCCCGGCTAGGCCCCGTCTCTCCCCTCCATCTGCCAGGACTGATGAGCGCTCTGTGAACAATTGGGTTTCTTGTTTACGAAGTTGGCCGCACAGGCTAATAGAAGTGATCTGTCCCCTGATTAATTACTTCATATTTTTCTCCTTTTGTTGTGCTAAATAGATGGACATCTTTCCTCCTCCCTATTGCGATGCGACTGCGTGTTGCTGTGTCCCTGTCATTCCTATCTGGGCTAATTACAGGCTTTCGGGCAGTGGTGCCGCCACTCCATCTGGGTGGGTGAAGAAGGGGACCACAGGCGTTCAGAACAACCGAGAAACGCCAGGAGAGGTGAAAAATCTCTCAGCAAGAAACCATTTTAATTTGGAGAGACTAGGATGCTGCATCTGACAGGGGCTGTGGGGATCATCATATGCCCAACCTGCATATTTACAAACCGGGAAACTGAGGTTGGAAAGGGGAGATGCCTCTGCTGAGAGCCATCTAGTATCAGAGAAGAATCACGTGCAAACCTGGGCTTGTTCTCTACTGCCTACTCCTTACTAAGGAATCTCAACTAAGGGAATTTAACCCTTGACGACACAATACTTCCCCTGCAGTTACCACCTGACCATTCCATCAGTTAGGGAGACAGCCTGTCATGATGCCGTACCATCGCATCTGCGTGATTATGGAACACACAATAATGGCAGTAATGGGGACCTCCTCTGCTGTTATGTTTACTGTGCACCTAGCTGTCCCCAGGAGACATTTATATTCCTGACATTTAAGTTGGATTAGGACTGTGTGGTATAACCTTGTAATATAGAGGCGGCAAATGAGGTTCAGAGAGGTTCAACAACTCACCCGACACCACGCAGTTACTGGATGATAAAGCCTGAGTTTGCATACACGAGTTTTCTGAAGTCTACTGCTTTGATTTGAAACCAGACCTTGAAACCTGGTGCTCCTTAACAATATAACCATTTCTAACAGTTTTACAGGCGGCATGTGAAATGTATCAACTCTGACCCCCAGAACAGTCTTAGGAGGTAGGTACAGAGGGTATTATTATCCTCATTTTATTAAGTGGGCCTTAGGTTTAGAGGCTGGAAGTTTCTGGCTATTGTGTTTGCAACATAGTAAACGTTCTTCTGGAGGATGCTGCTGGCAATGATGGTGCCTCGCCTGTCAGGTCTCCTCAGTCTCTAGGCATACAGGTCTCTTAGCTTAGAACCCCAAACATAGCCCTTCCTTCTTACATCTCAGGGCCTGTGTCCCCACTCCCATCAGAGTGCTTCCCAGCCAAGATTCATTTATTCTGCTCCAGTGAGCTTTGCGGTGTCTTATGATGCTCTGTGCACTTGGTAAATTTGCTTGAGGAATGGAGAATTAGAGACTGAGTCTCCCTTCCATGCGTGGAAGACACAGGACAATGTCTTCGTGTGGCAGTAACTGAGAAAGTATGCAAGGGACGGGGCATCGGTTTGTTAGAACCCTACACGACTGCGAAAAATGAGTAGCCAGGAGACTGCTTACTGTCGCGGAGAAGTCACGTTGCATCGTTTAGACAAAAGCAGCCTACTGGACAGTGTGCTTGATGTGGTTTCATCTTGTTTGACTGCAGTGACTAGTGTACACAGACATTCAGAAGAAAAGATGAGCACAGACAGACATTGTTAACCGGGGTGGTTTCTGGCAGGTGGAATTCCCACAGTTT
Organism: Myodes glareolus; assembly: GCF_982192425.1. Taxonomy (NCBI): domain Eukaryota; kingdom Metazoa; phylum Chordata; class Mammalia; order Rodentia; family Cricetidae; genus Myodes; species Myodes glareolus. The sequence continues at coordinate 3,508,083 of NC_142049.1, forward strand.
CCCTGTGCATTCTCTGTCTCTGAGGCCTCTTGCTGATGATTGCCTATTATATACATAATATTTATTTAATCTATTTATACATTTATATTATATATTATATAATTGTAACATATTATATATTATATAATTATATAACATATATATTTGACTTAAATATATATAAATTCAACACCAAACAAATGGTATGGTTTTAAATGTGATGCCTTACCCCTGGGATTAGTGAGCGTGGCTTCTGTGGCTTTCCCGCCATCTCCGCAGCGAGTGTCATCAAAGGGGAGACACTGGTCCCCAGTCCCCGCCACCACCTCAGAGTTCTTGACCAGGTCCTTCACCACTGTGGTGGACTTGATCCTGAAGACCCGCCGGCTGTTGGTGTCAGACAGGAAGACAGCCCCGCTCATGGGGTCTGTAGCCAGGTAGTATTTGTGTGCTGGGCTGTGACTGCAAGAGAAGGCAGGGCTAGGGTGAGCGCTTTTCCTCTCGCCATTGTTAGCTAGAAATGTACAACACAACTATGGCCATACCACCCTGAGAGTGCCGGATCTCATTTGACCTCAGAAACTAAGAAGGGTTGGGCCCGCTTAGTACTTAGATGGTGGATCTATGACATGAACCCCCAACCAATTTGATTCTAAGCAAGATGCTCTTACAAGGATGCTGTCTTTATTGTTGGTTACCTAAGAGCTCCACCTAATGATCCCACCCCCTTCAGTTACTAATGTAAAATCTCTTGCCTGGCCTGGGGACATGGCTCAGTTGGTAAAGTGCTTGCCTGGCAAGTACCAGGACTTGAGTTCAGTACCCAGAACCCACGTTAGAAAACAATAATCCAGCTGTGGGAACATGTCCTAGTAATCACAGTGTGTAGGAGGCAGAGGCAGGTGACTCCTGGGCTCAGTGGCCAGCTAGCCTGCACTCCCTGGTGAGCTCTAGGCCAATGACAGACTGACTCAACAAAGAGAAGATTCTACCACCCAAGCTTGTCCTTTGGTTTCTACATGCATGTACATATATCTGATGCCTACCTGCACATACATGTGCCCTCACACCATGCATTCATGCATACATATACCAAAAAAAACCTCATCAAGCCTCTTGATGGTTAATGCCTCTATCAAATACTGAGCTCATGCTTCCATTTCTTTTTCTCTTTTATGTGTATTTGTGTTTTGCCTACATGGATGCATGTCAACCACATGTGTGCAGTGCCCACAGAAGCCATAAGAGGGTATCAGATCCCCAGGAACGCAAGTCACAGACTGCTACGAGCTGCCATGTGGGAGCTGGAAATTGAACCCAGCCCTCTAGAAGCACAGAAGGATTCTTAATAACTGAGCCATTCCTCTAGTCCCGGCACGTTTTCTTAAAAAGATTATCAATAAAGTTTTTCACAGGAGATGGCTCATTCAAGATAGGAACATGCAGGTGGGTGGCTTTAAACAATAACCCAAGAATTTAAAACAAACCTTTCTCTATAAGATTTTTTTTATTTTTATTTTTTATTTTTTTGATTTTGTTTTTTGAGACAGGGTCTCTCTGTAGCTTTGGAGCCTGTCCTGTCCTGGAACTAGCTCTAGTCGACCAGGCTGGCCTTGAACTCACAGAGATCTGCCTGCCTCTGCCTCCTGAATGCTTGGCATTAAAGGCGTGCACCACCACAGCCCGGATTCTCTCTAAGTTTTTAACAACAACTTCCAGTTCCATCTTGGGACCAACAGATAAGACACTGGCTAGACCTGCCTCCTGCCAGTGTCCAACCCATTTCTTGTTGCTCCCCATGATGGACTTAATTGCGAGCCCAGGTGTCTCCCCCACTGCAGTCAGCCATAAATGGGATGCAGGATCAGTTTCTAATCTGCAGGGAACTTCGGGAAAAAGAAACAGAGCAGGAGTGGAGCTGCTGGGGGTCCTGTTTCTGGAAGAAAGTCACAAAGACTGGACTCTGGTAACAGGAAAGCCGGACCATGCCGAAACACGAAAGGGGCGCGGCAGTGTAGCCTGAGGCTGGGGAAAGTGTTCAGGGTACAAAACTAGCTCAGTCTCCATTCTAGGGGGGCTCTGAAACTTGGCTGTGTCATGCGGTCCCTGGACCTCCGACTTCCTTCAGCTACAAGATGGGAGTGTTAGTGCTTGCTTACAGACTGAGAACATTCAAATGTGCAGCGTGCCGCAAAGCACACAGGAGATGACTTAGGTAGGCTTCTCCCATAGGCCTAGATCCTGCTGCTCAGTAGCCCCGATTACAGCTTCCTTCAAGCCTAGAATGCATGGGTTCTGGGCTTGCCACGGGTAGTGCACTGTGACGTCAGCTTTTAGCTCTTTTGTGTGGTCTAATTACTCACGGGTCCCTCAAACTACATCTCAATATTGTACATTTACCAAGCAGAGAGATTAATCCTGGGTCCTTTGGGAAAACTTTTCATTTTACAAACTGGTTCTCTTACCATTTTCTTCCCGAGTTCCACTAATAAGACAGGCTGTTTTCGGAGGCATTTCCTCTCCAGGCCCACACTATTCTCCCATTGCCTCTTTGTGAATGAGGGCAGCATCCTCTTCCTGCCCAGGTCTTCTTTAGACCTTTCTTTTTTCTGATTTGACCAACATCCCACCAGTTCATTACCATGTCTCATCGTGCATGACTCTCCTCTCATCTGTCAGAGGAAGCACGGGTCTCCAAACCTGATGCGCCTCAGGCTTCTCTCACAGACATTTCATACTAGGAACACCCTACACCATACTAGGAACACCCTACACCATACTGGGAACACCCCACACCATACTAGGAACACCCTACACCATACTGGGAACACCCCATACCATACTAGGAACACCCTACACCATACTAGGAACACCCTACACCATACTAGGAACACCCTACACCATACTAGGAACACCCACACCAGTGTGTCTGACCCTGCCCGCACCCACTCTTCTTTGCCACTAACTCTCCAGGTGCCCACTCAGGGACCTTTTCTGGCAAATTTCCCTGGCCATTTTCTCGTGTGCCCTAGGGTTCATGCTAATTAATATTTCACATGAAACATGAGTCCACGGCTATTTATACGTCTTCCATTCTACCTATCAGTGCTCAAAGGGGAAATGGCCAGAGGTTTATTCTCTTCTGCAGTCCCAGTGCTCGACACGCAGCTTCCCAGCACTCGGAGCAGCTGGTCTTCAGTAGATGGCATGGCTGTGTCCGGCTTATTGAGGTGGTATTTGCATCGAAATCAATAAGATTTCCTTTTACCTTCCGTGGGGTTGGTGAAATAGCCCAGACATCCTGTTTATCTTGAGATGTCCCCCTGGGACTTAGAAGGTGGCACAGAATTAATCTTCCCAGACAACCCTGATCTTGGCTTAATAAAAACGCAGTGACCTTAGATCCTGCTTTGTCACACTGGAGCAGCCTGGGCTCCCAGCTTCCCTATGACAGCCAGGAGGCAGGGGGACTACTTCATTTTTGTGTGCATCACTCTCGATAAACGGCCACTATCGACCCTGGCAGGAAGGGGACCCTGAGGGAGGCTGGTGGAGGCCCTGTCCACTTAGATTCGCCCCTTGAGCTTCCAGTTCACATGGCCCTGCAGTCCTGGAGAAGTGTCACCTGTGTGGAGCTTCTCAAATGGTTGAATTCTGGGAGAAGGTGGCCTTGGCAGGATTATTTCAGAGTCTATAAAAGCTATGGCTGCGTTATTTATGCTTATTTGGTGGTCATCATAGAAGAAAATGCTTGCTCTGGATGGAGACGGTTAAGGTTTAACTGGGACAAGTCAATAAAATGTTGTGTCTCCTTCAGCTGACCAATGGTCATGTCTCTGCTCTGCCCACACACTGGCCTTTAGAGACATACATACATACATACATATATACATGCATATATACAGACATACATACACACAGCTACACATGCATAGACACACACAGACACAGAGACACAGACACACACACATAGACAGACAGACAGACAGACACACACACACACACATACAAACACACATGATGGCTGTTTGTTTTGAGGCAGGGGCTCATTTATCCCAGGCTGAACATCAAATTCATCACATAAATAAGGATATCCCCGAACTTGGCATTGTCCTGCCCTGCCTCCCAAGTGCTAGGATTATAGCTGTATATCCCCAAACTGGCTTTATTTGGTGCTGGGGTTAAAACCCAGGGCTTTGTGTGAGCACTCTCCCAACTGAACTACCTCCCTAGCTCCACATTTCTTCCTCACGCCAGCCGGCACTGGTACCTACACCGTGTCTGTGGCTCCCACCAGGCCTTCCCTGAGACCACAGCTCCAGCAGCCTGTGGAGCAGAGCTGGGGAGCTGATCACATGTGTGGAGGGCTAGCTTTGGATTGCACAGAAACTCTGTGCAGGGGTGACTTGAGCTAGCGTTCTTGCTGACAGACTTGGCAGGCCACCTTGGGAGGAGGCATACCTTCTCTATCAGTAGAATGCCCTGCCAAGAGTCAGCCTTGAGTACACAGATGTGCACTGTAGGTCAAAGGCTATGATTAGGTTGTGGTTTTTCTCCTAATGAAGTGTTTTTGCACATTATATAACGGCAAAAGTTATTCCCATAACAGGCTTTTTGTTTAGAATAACTAGGGCACAAAGCTCTTGAAATAATTTGTAACAAAGTTGTTAGTTTCTGTAACTATTTCAAGCATTCTGGGAACCTAGCTTGGAATGTGATTTGAGTATTATAAAAGAGCACTGGCTTTGCAATAAAATATGCAGTTGTATCTCCTACTCTGCATCCCCTGTGTCCTGATCTCTGCGGCACTACCCAGGGTCATCCATAACCGAGGTAGTTGGGGGAAGGTCCCCACCACACATGGATTGGGATGTGTCTGACATGGAAGAACAAGATGTGTCCTAGCCTCTGTGCCTGCACTTGATACACATGGCCTCAGCACCTCCCCATAACTATCACATTATGTAGGGACTGTCTTCTTACATTTCAGAACTCTGAGATGGACAGAGATGAAGTCCTGGACCAGGACCTCAAACTGCAGAGTGAATTTCCATCTTTACCTGCCTGGCTCCACAATCTGTGCTTTCCCCATGCGGCTGCTGAGGCTCCTGAGCGCATCAGTGCTGTGCCCTAAGAGCCCGAGGATCTGCTGCGAGCCATCCAATCCTTGAAAGCATGTGATGGGAGAAAGCTCACCCCACGACCTGTGCTCCATTCCTGGACCCCCACTTCTCTGTAATAGCACACCGCAGCCTCATGTTTCCACTACAGTTAGCGCAGACCTTGCTTCTAGTGTCTGTAGCACCTTTACAGGCTCTTCTCTGCTGAGCTGTCTGTCTGTCTCCTCAATAAAACCTTGAACTTGGGACTGGAGAAATGATTGAGCAGTTAAGGACACTGGCAATTTTCCAGAGGACCTGCGTTCAGTTCCCAGCACTCCCATGGTGGCTCACAGCCATCTGTAACTGCAGTCCTGTTGTATCTAGAGCTCTCTCTAACCTCCAAAATCATTTGATATACAGATATATACAGGCAAAAATCCATATATAAAAGCCATTGCCACCGCCACCACCTCTGCCACTGCCACCACCTTCTTGAACTCCTCTGGGATAGGCACTGATTTAAAGTCCTATAATGACTGTGAATGCACAGATTCAGGGGAATTGTTCTGGACAGTTCTGCTGAATTTATGTGTGGATAAATGAATGAATGAATGAATTTAGCCTCATTGCTGGCATATTCACAGGAAACATCCATTGCTAGTGATCTTTGATTGATTGTCCTATACATCAGAATCACCTATTAGAAGTAGCCTGAACCACAGTGCCTGTAGGGTCTCTTCAGTTGAGCCCTAGGCACAGTGAGACTTAGGAATCAAGCAGAGCTTCTCAAACTGCAATGTGTTTAGGAAGATATTATTAAAATACAGATTTCAGTTCCATAGTGCAGAACTTGCATTCCTGACAGTTCCTGAGCACACCAGTGCTGCATTCTAATGGACTCGAGATCTGCTGCAAGCCATGCAAGCCTTGAAGGCGTGTGCTGGGAGATTATCTCATTGCAGAGGCCCCAGGCCCAGGCCCACGGACAGGGAACATTTTTAGACTCTGCAGACTGTGTCTGACCCAGTTTTGATGTCCAGGACCCTGAGCAGGGCCAGGCACAGAGCTGGATCGCAGCCTTGCTCCATAGCTGACTACAGGGAACTCCAAGGTCTCATGTTATCTTCTAGCTCTGGGAACATAACCTTGGCTGTGTTAGCATTTCTGAAGTCAGTGAGCTGAAGTCAAGCTCCTCTTTACCTTCTTTGGGAAGAAGTAGGGAAGTTCTTGGTAGAGACTGGGAAGTTGGGAGTCTCTTGTGACCAAAGATACCTTGTCCCTACTTCTGAGGGAGAAAAACGTCCTTTGGTCCCAGAGTAAAACGTCCTTTGAGCAAGGGAACCTTAGTAAACCACTCTGGATGCAGCCCTGACAGAAACTAGTTCAATTTTTCCCACCAGTAGGCAGACGTGAGTGCTTGAGCCAAATAGGCAAAGGTTCAAACACTGACGTTTGCTTGGGTAGACTGCATCGCCACTCTTAGACTCTGTTTATATCTGAGAAATGAGGGTGATCAATCCACTTCCAAGGATTATTGGAATTACATAGGAATATAAACCTCCCCATATAGTGTCTGTTATGTTAAAAACTGAGATAAATAAATAAATGGCGACTGTTTGTTTTTGTCTTTGAGACAGGGTCATATATTTCGGGGGACCTAGAACCCAATGTGTAGCCAAGAATGGTCTTGAACTTCTGGTCCTTCTCCCGTCTCCCAAGGGCTGGGGTTAGAGGCCTGGATCACCATGCTCGTTTCTGTGAGGCCTGGGATTGAACCCAGGAATTCAAGAAATACTAACCAAGTGCTCTACTATCTAAGTTATGTCCCCAGCCCCAAATGGCAGCTTTTAAGAAAATCTGGAAACGCCGAGAAGTCTCTAGAATATTTGTGTTGGTACATAATAGAGAAGCTACATCTCCTTGACATAATGCTGTCCTGCCAATCTATTTTCCACAACAGTTAGGGGCTTCTTTGTGTTAGTACTATATGTGTCGCTTGGTTTGAGGGAGATTATATTCATGTGTACTTCTAAGAACAAACTTCTGACAGTTTTCCTGACCCCGGGGAAGAAATCATGGAAGAGATAAGGATGCTTATTTCCTGAACAGATCCACAGCACAGATGCTGAGGGGCTATGGCTACTGGGAGTGCCCACGACAGCAGAGGGCATGAGGTTAAAAGACAGAGAAAAGTCTATCCTGGGGGTACACACACAGGCCAAGGTTCCCTTGGAGCCAAATGCTGTTACTGGAAGAAAGAGAAGCAGCGATGAAGGAGATAAAACTTCTAAAACTTCTTTAATCTATCCAATATCCAGTAGAGAAAACTGGAGTGATATTTCATTTGTATTAATTAATAAATGAAGCTTGCCTGAAGTTCAGAGAGTAAAACAGCCACACTGATCAGTCTTACAGACCAGGCAGTAGTGACACAGACCTTTAATCCCAGTAGCCACACTAGTTTGCCATAGACACTGGGCAGTAGTGGTGAACGCCCTTAATCCCAGCACTAGAGAGGAATATAAAACGGGAGGAGACAGCTCTCAGTCACAGTCTCATTCTCAGATTCCTGGAGGCAGGATCGCCATTTTAGACTGAGGTAGAGGTAAGAGCCAGTGGCTGGCTGCTTTACTTTCCTGGCCTTCAGATTGAACCCCAATGTCTGTCTCTGGATTTTTATTAATCGAGCTACAGGGGACACCGAGGCTGAGAGAAAAAGGGATTTGCTAATAGTGAGATACCAGTCCAAAAAAAAAAATCACAGTTGGAATCCAGGTTTCCTTATTATCTTAGGAAAGTGGCTGGCAATGGGCAAGCCCCCTTTCTACTCTGGTTCCACTGTGGTTCACTACGGAGACAGATTTTTCTCACCTGAGAAAACAACGGGTGGAAAGAAGACAGGCCCTGTTTTTGACCCTGTATCATGGCTAGATCAAAAGATCACTGAAGGAGTCGGAGAGATGGTTCAGCAGTAAAGAACACTTTCTGCTCCCCCAGAGGACCCAGGTGCAGTTCACATCACCCACACGGCAGCTCACAGCTGTCTGTAACTCCGGGATTCGACACCCTTGCACAGACATACAAATAGGCAAAATACCAATGCACATTCATTAAAAAAAATCACTGAACGTCAGAAGTATGCACGCCCATGCATATACGTGTGCAGGATACACCCCCACACAGGGACAGTCACAACTTTTCCAACTGATAGGTGACGTGAACAGCAACCAGGAAGGCTGACTGATCAGTGAATGCCACATAGCACAAGGCTTCTCAGCTGAGTCTGCCAGTACCACAGGCATGCCCCAGAGAGATGTCACCATGGACTGAATGGTTCAATGTTAAATGCCGGGTTTTAACGTAAGATACACATGAAGGGTACCTCTGCAATATAGAAATTGAGAGGACAGACCAATGAACAGTTCAGTATCATCCATTCGAAGCTCACTGGGCATTGGCTTCAGTGTGAACACAGGCTACTTCTGCACTGGGAAGGGCATGTTTCCCACTGCTGATAGTGTGAACCAGGAAAGAGCTATGTTTCCACGGTTACTCGGGCTGCCATGACTTAAGAGTTTAAGATTTGACCATGGTTGTTGTTCTTAGCTTTTACTTTTGGTCCTGATTTCTGCTGAATTTGTCTTCTTATATGTGTCCTTGGTTGTAAGAGGACTAATTTCCTTTATGGGGAACAATGGAGACATCTTATCATCATGATTATCTTAATTATGGTAAATTGTAGTATGCTAATTACATAGCCAGTGTATAGAGACTGTAACAGTTATTAAAACTACTAGTAACATTTTTCCATAGTAATTTCTGGAACTTCTTTCTGGGCCTGAAAATGCTGACTAGTTTGAAGAGTTCCTTTTTTGTTCCCTAGAATAATTTTTAATAACCATAAGATAAAAATAATGAGAGATGAAGCAATTATTTCAGGGTCATATTACTGGGAAACGTCACTAACCTTGCTGGTAAACTGGCTATAATCACAGATGTCGACCACACAGGGTGGCTTGGATAGAAGATGGTATCCAAGCGCATTGTCTAACTCTCTGTTATGCAGTAAATAATCTACGCATATGAATTATTACTTAAAATATATGCACATACACACATTCCTACTCACATATAGTTATATAGAGAGGTAAATTTAATAAGGACTGGTAGTTCAGGCTTTGTCTGCCTCATCATTCTCCCAAACAGCCTTCTTTTATCCCAGCCTAGGACCATCCCACACACCATCTGAGTCTTATGTAGACACCTGAGAGTCTCCCCTGTGGCTGCGCAAAATATAGCTCTGTCTACTCATGGTCAGTTATCAAATACACATGGACACAGCTCTGTGTGAGGACTGTCCCCTGCATGAGTCACTGTGATGTCCTGCCCGGAAGAGCCTCTGGAAGGGGTCGCTGGCATTGCCAGTGCTCTGACTCTGATATCTAGAATCTGTCTGCTTTCATAGTCTTCCCCTCCATAAGACGGTCTTGGCACTTCCCACCACGGTCACTGAACAATAGGGGCTGTGCTGTTCTAAGGGCTGATCAGGCTGTGGCTCTCAAGTTCTTCCCCGTTTCTCCAGTCTGTCACATCTATAGGCTGCAGGAGGAGTGCTTCACTCTGCCACAGGTTGAAGGAGTTCAGATCTTCATCCTCCTACCCCACTACCCCACCATGATTAGTGGGGTGTTGTGGTTGCAACCGATTATCCCCTATCAGCTTCTAACCACACAGGGTTCCTTTGCCCTTGAGCCGCCTGGGATTGACAAGCGGGGCTTACCATACAGCATGCAATACAGCAAGACAGGGGAGAGGCAGGAAATTCTCCATTGGTTGGCTTACCTATGTCTGAAATCTTTATTTCTGACAGAAGACAGGAGAGCAGGGAATAGAAGAGAGAAGGAGGTGTTAGCAGCAGGGTTAGATGCATTATTAGCAGCTGAAAACTTGACAGCAATGCTACTGTACAACACGGTAATAAATAAAGACTTAGCGGCCATGACACTGATACATTTTATATTGGATACTCTGTCAGTGAGATCACTTACAAACAGCTACACATCAGGGAAGGGCCCCGGCTCCACCCCTCTACCGGCATCCTACTGCTGGCTTTGGGAAGAGCATAGGCCTGTTACAGTGTTTCTGTCTTAGCAGGGGCTCAGGCCACATAGGGACAGTGGATTCTTTTCCCTGGACGGACACACACCCAGAGATACACAGTCTTGCTGCTCCAGGTCTCTGCAAGGTATGCTTCCCTATGGAAGCTTTAGAAACGTGGCGAGCCTACTCAAAATATGTCATGGGGTTAGAGAATGAGTTCAGCTAGGTAGGGGGTGACCCAGAGAAAAAGGTCCATCAGGAAGAGACAAGAGGAAGATGCTTGTATGACCCCATACTGAGTTTTTTTTCCTAAGCTCACTTATTCCTTCTTTCCCTTCTTGCAGTCTGGCGTGATCCTCAGCAGTGGTGGGAGGGAGGGAAAACAGGCGGTCTTGTTTGAAGGATACAAAAACGGGAGGCCTCCTTTGACATGTGAGCTGCAGAATGAGATTCATTCAGCAGGGTAGAGCTTTATAAGACGGAACACCTCGCATTGTGCCAGCTGACCACTCTTTGGTCGGGCAGGGCTGGGTAGTGATCTTCTAAGCTTGGATTTGCCATTTTAGATGTTGGACTTTGGACACATACTTTAAATTCCCCGTGCCTGCTTTTCGTTAACTGCCAAAGGGTGATAATAGTTCGTACTTTCCAGAACTCCTGCACTGGTGACCAGTGGGACTCTATCTGTCCATCCGTACTCTTTGGAGGACATGCTTCCATCTCAAGCATGCTTTGCTCATGTGGTTCCAAACCAGGATAGAGGTGGATTTTTTTTTTTTTGCCCCAAGATAGCTGTGAAAAACAAACTTCCTGCAATTTCTTTTGGAATTGAGAGTGGGACTCCCCTGTCTCTGAAGTGTGGCTTCTCTCTAACGATAGAGCCCCCCCCACCCCCGCCCCAGAGCAGGGCTTTGGTTCCAAAGAGACCTGGTTTATGTATGTTGTTGGATATTTGATCATGCTGTGAATACTGACTTTGCATTTGTGTTAATTAAATAAAATCAACCTTAGTTCAGAGGGCAGAGACAGCAACTAGTTGAATGGAATTAGCCATAGAGAATCTGGAGGAACGAGGAATACGGCTAGAGAGATACATAGGAAAGAGTAGGGCGGGGCCATGGAGGTTTGAGCTTCTTTTTGGTTTGGGATGAGCAGAGAGGTTCTTCTCTTGCTGGGTCTCTGGCCAAAAAGGAAGGCCAGCTGGTTGCTTCTCAGCCCCTCTGATCTAGCAGGCTTTCACCCCCACACCTGACTTACAAAGCTCTTGTTGGCAAATAGAACAACAGAGACTTAGTTTAAACCTACATATCTCAGCCAGGGCCAAGCTGAGGCAGCGGGACCAGAAGTCCCTTCAGGCAGCGGCCTGGGTGGCCAGTAGGGCACTGACTGCGGAGGGCCATGGGGCCCGCAGAAGGTAATTAAAATATTAGTAGACTCTCGTGTAGCCACTAAGCCGACAGAAAGGTATCATAGGGACTTGGGAAAAACGCAAAGTCCAGCTGCTCTCCAGGTGGACATAGGGTCTCAGTGCTCCATCACTCATGGTCAGGGCTGAGAGTCTGGGGGCTCTGCTGCCCCTAAGGAGCAGTCAGGCCCAACCTGCATCAGCCTCGGGCCTTACTTCACCTCAGCCCTGGACAGACAGAGCTAACCACTTCTGAGGAACACTAAGGGACCGGGACCAAATGTGGTGACTTTTGCTTGCTGTTCATCCTCGGTTCTTAGAAGATGACGCTTGTAGCCCATTCTATCAGGTAAGCACAGAAAGAGGGGACAGTGGCTTCAAGGGGACTAACTTTCGGCTGTCAGCAGCCTTTCACGTCATCTGGATGTGAAGGACAACTCACCGTGTCTTTATCTCAGAGCACAGGGGAGGTAGCGCCTGACAGAGCTGGAAAGTGAAAAGCCTCCCTAGCCCATAGGTGTGGTTCTGTCATGGCCTCCTTCTCTGGTCCCCATAGGGAAGGCTGTTGGCCAGGGACACTGCCAGGAATCACGGGGAGGGCTCCCCCTTCCATACCTCATCTCCAGGATGTTGGTGACATTTCCAGATGGGAAGATTCTGCGGATGTAATTGAAGTCTCCCACATAGAGACTTCCATCAGAGCCGCAGGCGAGGGCCACAGGGGCCAGGAGCTTGTTGCCATCAGCAAGACCATTGCAGCTGGGGCAGGAGATGCTCCTCCTACGTCCATTGCCCATGACGCTGCCGATGACCGGCGGCTGCTGGGACACGAACTGGTTCTCTCCATTCCCTTTGTGTAGGATGCCTGGGACAAGGAAAGGAGGCCAGTGTTAATGAGGGGACAGGGACTGGGTCCCTCTTCCTTGGGTTGGTCAATGTTATCGTGACTTCTACAAAGTATAGGAGGGAGGCCTTGTCCAGGCTTGTCTTACCATAGTGAAACCCAGGGGGAGCTGAGAGGCTCCACGGTTTACCTACCGGATTCTCACCCTAGGCCTATGAGACTGTACAGTTACCATTGCTGCGATGGACGGAACAGACCAGTAATTTAGCCAAGGCCCCACGGACAAGAAGTGGGCAGGCCCAGACTCTCTCTCTTTCTCTCCTTCCCCCTCTCTGCATGCGCGTGTATGTGCATGTGCGTGAGTACATGTGTAAATGTGTGCAGGTATATGCCGGTGCACTTGGAGGCCACAGGACAAATTCTGTCACCCTTGCTCAGGTGCTACCCTCCTAGTCATTTGGTGCAGGGCCTCTCATATCCTGGAACTTGCCAAGTAGACTAGGCAGGTCAGGGATCCCCAGTGAGCCCATCTCCTCCTCTCTAGGGTTTGAATGGCAAGCATATCCTATCATGCCCGGCATTTTAAAAGATAGACTTTCTGTATATGAGTGTTTTGCCTACATGTATATACATGTACCACATGTGTGCCTGGTGTCTGAAGAGGCCAGAAGAGGGCACTGGATTCCCCAGAACTGAAGTTACAGGCGGCTGTGAGCCATTGTGTGGGCACGGGGAATTAAACCCAGGCCCCCTACAAAAGCATGTGATCCTAATGGCTGAGCCACCTTTCCAGTTCCCAGCCTTCTTCTGGCATTTTTTACTTGGGTTCTGGGGATGGAACTCAGGTCCCTGTGCTTGCAAGACCAACACTTTGTTGACTGAAGAGCTATCAGCCCCAGAACGCAGCTCTTGACCATTCCGGCTAACACATCTCTCTCAGGCTTCAACCACGTCTGTGTACCACAGTTTCTCAGGTACACAGGCCTCCTTTTCTCTCTTTCCACCAGTCTCGTTTCAAGTGTAGAGATTATGTCTCTGCCATTTCTGCATCCCCAGGGTCTACCATAGAATCTGTCACAGTGTGAATGCCAATAAATGTTTATAGAAATAAATGAAGAAAATGCAGACTCTGCTCACCAACACGGACCTGGTTTTGCCTAGTTTTGCAGTTTACAGGCTGATCCTATACCTTGTAGAGATCTCCAGGGTCTTCGCAACTCATCGTGCCCTGGAGCCTCAGTTTCCCCAACCAACCAAGTGGAAGGACTGACCTCCATGCCTGTCTTCTTCCTCACGCATCCACACTGTTTCTTCATTCTTAGCCATCCTTTATCATGTGTGTATTACCATGGCTTCCGGGTTGGACCCTGCCTGTGCTACACCTGTGTTCACGTCATGGTGTCTGACTGGGGCTGGGGTCACACAGGTCACAGGAATATCCTTCCTCAGTGTGACCTCTAGTTTTGCCCAAACTGTGTCCTTTATTGGATGGGTTTAAATTGTACATAGTCTAACCCATTGCTTTTCCAAGTCCAAGTTTGTGCCTTTTCAGGATTTTAGAAAATCCTTTCTTGAGATTTGAAAGTGGTTTATATTTTCTTCTATCAGTTTTTAAAGTACTTTAACATTTGAATGTTTAACAATATTTAAATTTATTTTGTATAGAATGTGGGGTGGGAGGGTAGCCTAGTTTTTCTATATACACTGCATCATGTTTTTTCAGTATTAATTCTGAAGCCTGACATCCAATGATATATGATGCTGCCTCTATAGAATATGAAGTTTGTATTTATACACATGGTGTATATGGCAGGCCTTCCAACTATCCACTGATGGCCCATTATGGTGGTTTGAATAGGTATGGCTCTCATAGACTCATGTGTTGGCAAACTTGACCTATATGGAGTGGCACTAAGAGGTGTGGTCACTGTGTGTGGGAGGGGCTTTGAGGTCTCATATGCTCAAGCTATGCCCTAGTGTGGCACCCAGTCTCCTTCTGCTGCCTGCAGATCAAGATGTAGCTCAACTCTCAACTCTTTTTCCAGTACCACGCCTACCTGCGTGCTGCCACGCTTCCTGCCATGATGATAATGGGCTAAACTTCTGAACCTGTAAGCCAGCTTTCCTTTGTAAGAGTTGCTGTGATCATGGTGTCTCTTCACAGAAATAAAACTTTAAGGAAGACACCCATCCACCCTTCCTTTCTTCTGTTGCTAACGTAACTTCGGACGTCTACCAGGAGCAGTCATGACCCCAGTCCTGGGGCAGCCTCATCACATGTGGCACATGAGTGTATATGCTGTTGGCATCGGCTGGGCAGCATCCCTACAATGGAAGGATCTGGCTCCTGGTCCTTTGCTTCCTCCTTGCTGATGGGAAGGTGGATGTTCGGGCTAAAGTAGTCACCTTGGACTGTGACCTTGGGGTAAAGGCCAGCGTGAACAAGGAAGGCTGAGGTGCCCAAGTTCCTGAGCCGGCAGCCCAGGATAACTGGCCTCCAGGGGCTTGCAGGTGAATGAGAAGCCAAGGTTAGCTTGATCGCTGTTCTGTTACTTTGGGATTTTGGATGCAGGGAGCCACACCTAGTTTTTGACCTGTCCCATCTTCATACACACACAATGTACTTTAACCCATCGGCTTCTCCATTGCCTTCTCTTTTTCCAGTAGCTTTAACCTTCACTTTGTGCCTAAACAAATACCCATCTACTTTTACATCTTCTAAGAGAAAGAGAGAGAGAGAGAGAGAGAGAGAGAGAGAGAGAGAGAGAGAACTAGCTTTGTCACATGAGAAAAACAAGGCATTTGAATCTAGTTTATTTTACTTAACACTGTTATCTTCGGTCCTATCCATTTCCCCGTAAATAATGTAATTTTATTCTTTGTTGTGGCTAAGTAAGACCCCGTTATCTAAGACACATTTTCTTTAGTTATTCATCTATTGAGGGACTGGTTCCGTAATGTGGCTATTGTAAACAGTATGGCAGTAACCGTGATACTTAGGGATCTCGATGGTGGGGTGAATTACATTCTTTGTGGGTATCTACCCATTTGGTTGTTCTGATTTTAGCTGTTTGAGGGCCTTCCATACTGATTTCTATAGTGGTAATAATCACTTACATTCCTGTCAGTAGGGTATAGAGGTTCCCTCCCTGTGTCCCCTCTACTAATGTTGTTTTCTTTTCTCCACTTTATTTAAAGTATTTAAAATGTAAGTATGTACTGGGTGTTGAGTCTATTCCCCGTCCCGCTACGCACCCCGCCCCTGCCTGCCAGGTTGATCTTCTGGATGCTGGCCACTCTGGCTGGGCTGAGGACTTTGACTGCGTTTGGATTTTCATGTGCTGACGGCCACGGATGTTAACAGTTCTTTCTCATATCTGCTGGCCATTTGTGCTTCTCCTCTGAAACCGTTCTGTTCACCATGATTTGTGGTGATCCTGGGTCAGTTCTGAACTCCCTGCTCTGCCCTGTGACTCTGTTTACCCGTTTCTCTACCAGCACACAACATGGCTCTGGATTTTCATTTTCTGACTTCACTGTGTGTCAAGCCTTTCTCTTTGCTCTTATTTTAAAGATTCAGAGGGATGTGAATGTCTTTTATTCTACATTCTGATTTAGTTTTTCAAGTTCTCCCTCTTAAACCTGCCATGGGATTGACAAGCATTCCCTTTAGTTTTAGAAGAGGCAGGAGACAAGCAACGTAGTTACCATGGCTCCTGTCAGTTCCCTCAAGGACACGTGTGACTGACATTTACTGTAGATCAAGCCTCAAGTCCTAAGTTTCTGACCCTGGGTTCCAGATGCTTGTGCCTGAGCCTGGGAAGTTCTTCCTTTGCTCTCTCTCTCGGCTCACGTTACAGCGGTCCTTCTCTGCAAGTCCTCTTCCTGGGAACTCAGTGCCTTGACTCCTGCCCTGCCCTCCTGGAAGATCTACTCCGTGACACCCCGGGCTAGTCCTAGATCCCCTGGGATGCTGCCCAGGGCTCCTCCCTCCATTGCTGCTTTGATGGCAATGAAGTACTTCTCCCATGCCTTGTCGGCATTTGCTGACAGCCTTCTGCATGATCACCTTGGTACCTATGTTATTCACCGTATGCCTTGTTTTAGGCTCTATGGGCTAGCGGAGAAGGTGCTGCCTCAGTTCAAGGGCTCCCACGGTTCCACTCACCGCTCTGGATGTTCAGGGCATGGTGCTTGTCCAGGCTCCAGCCCCCCAGTTTGGAGGCGTCGATTTCATAGCCCTGCAATACTGCCGTCCTTTTCTCCCATAGGATCAGATCTGGGCAGGATTCATATTCGTAACCCACGGAAACTGCAGGGACACAGGAGGAGAGGACACGAGTGAGCAGAGCCTCCACCCTGGCCCTCAGGCCAACAGGCAGGCAAGGCCTCAGATTGTCTTTCATGGAAGAGGAAAGAGAAGGACCATGCTTTGACTTGGGCACTAGAACCATGTGGAATTACCAACACAGTGATGCTGGCCCCTTAAAACCATTTTTTTTAAAAAAGAACAATTGTACATTATTAGGAAGACTTAAATGTGCCATGTGCCTTCACAGAACCCAAGTGAACTGATTTCTGGGGAAATAATCCTTTAAGATATTTTGTATGTGCTGTGGTGCTGTTCATATGTGTGTGCATGCATGTGTAGGCGTGTATGGAGACCACTTGGTGTTTACATGCATTTTGAGGATCCAAACTCTAGCCACCATGCTTGCGTTCCAAGTGTTTTTACTGTGGGCGCCATCTTCTCAGTCCGGATGCCATCTTTAATAAGGAAAGTACCCCATTAAGTCATCAGTGAGGTCTCATTTGTGGCAGTTGGTAATAGGAGGTGACACAGTATTTCCTCAGGTGAGACTCTAATCACGCCCAAGCCAGGGATATTACTCAGCCCCTGGACATCATGGTCCACGAAGACCACAGATGTCATAGGAAATGCTTAAAGGGCAGCGCTCAGTGGATTGTTCTTGGTCATCTGTGATTTTAAAAATTACAGTTCCCTAAGCTTGACTTCTGTGGAAGCCCAGGCAGCAGCCTTGGGAAAGCATCGGCGGAGATGGGCAAACCATCTTTTCTGTGTAGCTCCTCTGAGAGGGCACTATTTTCCAGTTGGCAACATCTAAACACATGGTTGAGATAAGAATAAACAGCTGGTTGGCCTCTGAAGGCTGCTCACAGCTGCCTTGGGAGACGGTGCCCCACCTACAGCAACAGGGGAGTGGGCTAGAAGATGTCCCGAGGCTTCTGGCCATGATGGGCTCAGCAAACGAGCCCCCACACTGGAATCTCATGGCATGGACCTTTTGAAACTGCCCAGTGGGCACTAAATCTACTCATTTTAGTGGAGGAGGCTACAGGGCCTTGGTTTTATTTTTGCAGCTGACGGCAGGGCCTGTGAGCAGCGAGGTATGGCATTTCTGCTCCTGGCGAGCCCGGGCATACAGGAGAGAGATACAAATCTTAGCGCAGAGCCGGCTGAATCTAGCTTTCTTCCATCTATCTTTGCACCCTTGGGATGTCGCCTTGGCATTCCTGAAAGGACGTGGCTGTGAGGATTTGTGGTGACACTAGCATGTGCGACAGCACAGCCATGGAGCAAGAGTTCCAGAGGTCCTCTTGTTTTCTTCCTGCCTCCCACCACTTCCTGCCACTCCTTCTCCCCTCCCCCCCTCCTTCCCTTTCTCAGCACAACTTCCAGGGTCCTAACCGCTTTTGCTATCTGAAGACAACTGAAAGAGAATCGGGATCAAGGTGAAGGAATTTGCTGGGCTATTGCTCCTCAGACATCTTGTTGGGCATTATGACTACTGACTGCCCACTGCTGAAGCTCCTGGGAGCCTGTTCTAACCCAGAAGCAGGAAGGGCGGTCATCCTGCCAGGCACAAGATCCTGGCGAGGCAGCCAACTTTGGTTTCATCCCTAAAGACAGCAGTGAAAACAGTTACCAGAGGCGACCTCTCTGCTGGGAGACAAAAGCATGAGGCCAGCTGGGCAAGGTGTCACACACCTATGATGCTGGGTATGGTGTCGCACACCTACAATCCTAGCACCAGGTCATGCTGAATCAGGAAGCTGGTGAGTGCAAGGCCGGTCTGTGTGACACAGGAAATCTGAGGTCATTCAGGGTTACAGAGGGAGGCCCTGCCTCAACCAGTCAAAACAACCACGAGGCCGAAAACCAAGTTTTGACAAACATGGCAGCAGCCCAACCTTAGCGCCTCTATTTTCATTTTAGATTTCAGCGTAACGGCAGCGGGGCGGCCAGATAACAAATGTATATTCTACTTTTCTGGCACACGGTGTACTTTAGCCTGTCACACACCACCAGAGTGCTTCCTGAGGACCGTTCTATTTCTGTAACTATGTTTCAAGCTTGGGTTTTGCACACTCAGATCTTCCAATGTTCATCTAGGTTATAGATGGCCACTGAGGTCTTACAGCCCCATTAAGCCTTAGGTGGTTTTGACCTGAAAAGAGGAAGGAGGGAAGAAAGAACATCCATGAAGGAAGCCGCTTCTCTGGTTCTGCTCTGCCTCTGCCGACGTGTGGAGCCTGTGTTGCGGATACTTAGGGAAGGCTTACCGAAGGCTTCTGACAGCCCGAACACCTTCTGGTTGTAGACATCTGTCTTGTCCCAGATGAAGTAATAGGACAGGTCTGGGGCTGCAGCAAACCACTTCCGGAAGAGGCGACCCTCAACCGCCACCATGAGGTGGACCTTCATAAGGTTGAAGGGGATGGTGGGGTGTGTGAGGCTGATCCTCAGGACAGACTTGTAGCCAGGCGTGCGGCTGCTCAGATAGCTCAGCCGCATCTTGCAGCCGGCAATGGTGATTTCCTCTTGCAGGGCCTACAGCACAGACAGAGCACAGCAGGGGTTGTCACTGGAGGTCATGGGGGGAGGGAGGTGACATCAAAGACCTGTGGACTTCGGGTGTTCAGGGGGCACAGGAGGAAGCGGAAGGGAAAGAGGTGAGGAGGAGAAGGAAGAATAGCAGGAAGAAGAAGATAAGGAGAGGTGAGCAAAGGGAATGAGGAAGGAGGAATAGCTCTCCAGGGTCAGTTCCTACACGGTGTACCTGCATTAACAAACTCACCTCCATGAGCCTTAGGATCCTCCCCTGTGTAACATGGATGAAGATATTTTATCATGACCCTGATAACGTACATGGGTTACTCAGCAATGCACACCTTCAACTCATTAGCTATGTCAGTAGGTCAAACACAAGAATCTGGGAATCCGCTCTTCCTTACTGGTAAGGCCACACATGCAAAGTGCCTGGCCCATCACTGCCATCAGACAGGACAGTGGTATGGCTGGTACCTACGGTACAGAGAGCAGCGATGCCGTGAAGACACTGACCTAAACTGCAGTCTGAGTCTGGTAGATGGTTTCTGTCTGAAGCGTTCTTAAAGCGAGATATAGTTTCAATGTGTCCTTTCCAGGAAGGCCAACAGAGAGCACACAGGGCTGAACAAACACACCATCAGGCAGTGCTTGAGAGCCTGGCGAGACCCTGGTCCAGTGTCCCAGTGCGTCTCCAGAGGGCTCAGGTTGGCCACATGGAGTTTCAGTGCACACTGGCTCCCAGGTCCAGTGCCTTTCCGATGAGCAGAGGAGGGAAGGCAGCAGGCTCAGACTGAAGGGGGACACAGTCGGTGGATTCCAGACAATCGCCCACAAGGCAAACGCAGGGGACTGTCATCGACTTGATGCTCTGGGCTCTTTCTCAAGAAGGGAACATTAAATCAACTGAGCCTAACATGTCCATTCGAGGGATGACGGCTATATTCACCCTCTGTTTACAGAGGAACTGGGCCTTTTTCACCCTGTTTTTCCCATAGAAGGGTGGAGACATTTTGTCTGCACTCCTCTCTTGAACACAGGAAATGCTATAGATTGGAATTAATCCATTGCTGTCTTCCCAGGCCACAGTTTGTAGTTCCAGGCGAAGTAGGCTACACACCCCGGTGGGCCACGGGCGGCACTTGAGTGCTGGCCCTGATGCTCTCATAAATATTTCCCTTCATTAATGCGCCCACCACAGTTTCCACATCCCAGCACTTGTGGAGGTTGACCAGCAATGGGGCTGGGAAAACAAAGAGTTTGTTTTATGTGTTTTGCAGGGCTGACAATAAGCAAGGGTTGTGCCCCCACCGAACCTGTAGGCACCCGGCTCAGGGAGCACTACAAGGAGGGGATGACCTTGAACCTCATTTGTTCCACAGTCCCCGCTCCTGGGAAAAGATGTCTGACTAGAACTGAGCCGGGGTTGAGTAACAAATTACTTCTCTCCAGCAAGTCCTGTCTCTGCTGACAAGCATTTCATAGAAAGGTCAGCCTGGCCATTGAGACAGGAGACAGGCCCTGCATCTCTGAGAAGGAGTGAGCTTTCTGCCCAGAGTACAGTGAGGATTCAGGAATGGTTGTTTCCTTGTTGGGGAGTGGCACTGGGAGCTACTCAACAGGGCACACTCAGGGAGATGTGTTTGCTCACCCAGATGTGAAACACACACACACACACACACACACACACACACACACACACACACACACACACACACACACCTATAAATGCTCTGTTGCACCAGCACCAGGGCGATCCATCAACAATCACTTTGCTGAAAGTCTCGTTAGGTAGGCAGGTGACCTGGGCCTCTCTGGGCTTCTGCCCTGCCATTTCCCCTCGTCCTTGGACCTTCTTTTCTGCCTGAAGACATCAGACTGGGAAAGGCAGAGGAGATCCAACCCGGGGGTGATGGAGGAGATTCAGCTCGGCATGGTTTTGCTTGGCAAAGAATTGATCTTCATTTTCATCAGATTAAAATACATTTTTCTCAATTACTTCCCTTTAATGATAATTAAGTAAAACATTTGCGTGTGTAGATCTGATCCAAAGCAATCCTTAATTGGCACGGAGGCAGCATGTGTTAAATAATCTTACTAATAATAAGAGCTAGAATTTATCGAGCACTTAGTAGGTGTCAGACGTTGTGTTAAGTAACCCATGTTCCATTTTTCTTATTTACTCTTTATTAAAATGCTTACTAGTTGGGATCCCATGGCTTAGTCCTGTGTGTAGAAACTGTTGCTATACTTTTAGCAGAAATACCAAGACAAGTAAAAATCTGAAAGCTAAGGATGAGTAAGGCAGGGTGGCCAGGGCGGCAGAGCAGAAAGAACCAAGGAGTTTGTTGTAAGGCTTAGCGTGCTGACAGATTGTAGGCAGGCATGTAAAGTGGCCCTCATAATCTGATGCCATGTCCACTATGGGGTTTGGCCTTTGGGGTCTTGCTCAGGCCGCTAGGGGGACTGTCCTGGTTTCTATTGTCTCTGGGGTTGTCCTCTGTCCCCAAATAAAATAAAAGAATGGCCTGACATCATCAAGAAGCCTGAGTACCTGGATTTCTGGGACAATGGGGCCTTTCTCAGCACAGGAGCTGGCGAAGGACGTCAGGGGGGATGGCGACACCACGGGGTTGGGGCGGGCGAAGTTGCTCAGGTCGCAGCTGGGAATCTCGTTCTCCTCGTGTCTCATGATGATGGTTTCCATGACAAAGAAGCGGTCCCAGGGCAGCCAGAGGGTATGCTCTTGCGTGATGAAGGGTGCCCGTTCGAATCTCAGGACGATGGAGATGCCGCCGTTCGTGACCAGGTCAAAGCTGCAGGTCGGAGGACAGCAGCAACAGGAAGAAGAAGAGGAAGAAGAGAACGGTGAGATTGTGAAGGGTGAGAAGGTTACAGGAAGGGGCCGAGTCCTTGGTTGAGGGCCACTCTAACATTCAGAGACTGGACTGCAGCCACAAACAGTGACAGTGACTCCAGCAACCGCTAGCCGTTGCTGTAAAATGATTGGCGGGGGTGGGGTAGTTAGACATTAAAGCACAGCAGCAGGAGCTGCCTAGCAGGACCCAGGGCAGCTGGGGAGCCCCTGCAACAGAGCTCCTGGTGCTGCTGCTGTGAGGAGCCAGAGCACACTAAGGAGCCAGCAGAATGAGATTCAGCAGGCGCTACCTGGGCACTGGGAGCCCTGAATCCAGTCCTTACTGCCACGAGCTACGGTGTGGCCACGAGTAAATCTGCCAGCCTCTCTGAGCTTCAGCTTTCCCATCTATAAAAACCCAAAGTTTCGTGTGGATTATTTTTCTGTGTGCGTGTGAGCACATGTGTGTATGCTTGTATGCACATGTGCAGTCTGTGTATGAGTATATATGGAGATCACAGGTAGATATGAGTGTCTTCTTCAATTGCTTCTGTACATGAAGGGGGAAGAGAAACTGAGTCACAGAAGAGAGGAGCGGAGTGGGTCAGATGTTCCCTGCTCACATACAAGAGGGAGTTTCAGACACTATGGGAACAAGTGGTAGCTTTTCCATACGTTATGGTGTCTATGTTGGAAAGAGCATGCTAGCCCCACGATGCATCAGCGAGGACTGATTTGAAATGACACGTTCTGGCTGTGTCACCATGTGGGAGGCTTATGCAGGAGAACCTCCCCCTGGGCACTTAATGCCCTCATGAAGCAGTACATATAATCAGCATAGCACAAACAGGGAAATCATAGCCCAGAAGGCCAAAGAATGGGTGACTGCTAAAGTCACTGCATGTGGGATTACTATGGCATGTTTCGTGGACCTAGTCTAAGCAAGCCCAGAGGTGCCTTTTGACTGACAGTTGGCTCTTTATGTGGTAAGTGTCATGGCAAAAAGAGCAGTCTGGAAAAGCTCCATTTTTGATGACTGTTCCCCTGTGGGTGGGAGCATTCTAAGAATATCCACGGCTGAGGATACCCACAGCTGCCATTTCTGTGCTATCCAAAACCCGAGGACAGACGGAGTGAGCAGGGGAAGCTCCTTCCTGCCCTGGTGGGTGGCTGCTGAGGGCCTTCTGAGCAGGAACTGTGCAGCAGGGGGAGCAGTGGCCTGGCCTGGTCAGTTTGCTCCCTGGGGGCTGGCCCAGGACTTTTCCAGCTGGGTCCTTCCCACTGCCACGGAGGAGGGGAGGCTCCTGGCGCCACGCTTGCCAAGCTGTCTAAGACACACAAACGAATGAGTCCTGCTTCATTATCACCTCGGCTGGGACATGCTCACATCTGATATTGGATTAAAGAGGCGCTAAAATCAATCAGGCTGGAGCATAATTTCCAAGGCAGAGTGAAGAAGCAACCTTATGGGCCCACGCTCAGCCAGATGGACTGACACCACCAGGTTCATTAAAAATAGAGGACTTATCACCACGGATGGGCTAAATATTCCACTTGCCTTCTTTTTTTTTCTAAAATATTTGTGCTACTATCACCTTGTTACTCAATGGTTCGTTATAATTTGTAGTCTTAACTTCCACTACTATTGATTGACTTTCTATGTTTCACGCTAGTGAATCCTAGTGTGTGGCAGGAAGCTGTGCTTTTTAAAATGCATACTACATGCTAGGTGATTCCCCACCCATTGTACTATCCTAGCCATTCCTCTGATTCTCCCGACCAGCTTATGAGGTCGAGGATGTTAGAATCAGGCTACAGATGAAGAAGCCGAGGGTTGGGCAGCAGTATTTGTCCAGGCAGACGCCAGTCACTGCGGGAGATCCAGGACATCCTGGAAACCCTAGCTTTACTTTATACTGTTGATGGGGTAAACCACTTCAGGGGAAATGCAAAGGCCAGGATTGGCTGTCACCAAAGTGGCTTCTGTTGAAGTAACTTCTAGGCGGTTGAAAGGAAGAATGTCACAGTATTCCTACGAGGAGTCACTGAGAAGACTACAGATAAGCTGCCCTGTGCTTATGAGAGAGCCTCCTGAGAAGAAAGTGCTTAGCTCACAGCTGAAGGGACAGAGGCCAGAGTTAGACACAGCTCACAGTAAGGCCATAGGTTGTAGAACTGTGTGGGAGAAGGTAGGCTGTCTGACCCTCTGTCCACATAACCAATCCAGGGGCCGCCATGTTGGAAGACCACAGGCCCCAACTCCCTGACCCACAACAGGTCTCCTACCTGCCATCTTGCCTGCTGATTGTGTACCCAAAGAGAGGGTTATTGATGAAACTGATGTTCACGCCAACCAGCGGGGTCCCATCCGATGTCATCACTTGTCCACGGATAACGCACGCATGCCTGAGGGAGGAGAAGAAGGAACAGCATGAAGTACCGTTCATGGTCAGCAGGGAAACCTCTGAAGTTATAGCCAAAAGGCTGGTCATTTAGACACACCTTACATCCAGGAGCCCCAGGTGTTCACTTCCGATAATAATCTGTCACCTCTCAAGGGATCCAAGTGTCCTTGAGAGAATCACTCTGGGGAAATATTGTCAGATATCATACTCCAATGTTATTTTTCTAAAGCCACGATTCACATAAGGAGAAAAAGCTGATCCCAGGGAACAACAGAGTATCGTTATGATGGGACTAGGTTCAAATCCCAGCTCTGCTACTTCCTAGATCTCTGAACTTGTGCAAGCATGTGACAGTTCTTTGTGCCTCATTTTTGTTTGTGTTTTCTGGTTTTCATCTTGGAACAGAGAAAGCAACTGTGCCTATCATCACGTTGCCGGAAGTGAGGATACAAGAAAGAGATTGGGATGGAGGGGTGCGCTTCCTTCCACCCGGCATTCGATAGAGAAGAACAAATGATGGCATCTCCTTGGGGTGTGTCCTTGGGAGCCTGTCCCCACTCCCAGCCCCCCCCCCCAACTCCCACTTGTTCCCTGTACTCTAGACAGTAAACCACGTACTTTCCCTGCATTGCCAGGAGAATACTGTGTGCTGCCTGTGTGTGCGATGTTCTCCCAGCTGCCTGAAATGTCACTTCTGCAGGTGCCCCCCAACATCCTCATCCCATTTCTGCAGTGCCCCCAACATCCTCATCCCATTTCTGCAGTGCCCCCAACATCCTCATCCCATTTCTGCAGGTGCCCCCCAACATCCTCATCCCATTTCTGCAGTGCTCCCCAACATCCTCATCCCATTTCTGCAGTGCCCCCTAACATCCTCATCCCATTTCTGCAGGTGCCCCCTAATATTCTCATCCCATTTCTGCAGGTGCCCCCTAATATTCTCATCCCATTTCTGCAGGTGCCCCCCAACATCCTCATCCCATTTCTGCAGGTGCCCCCTAACATCCTCATCCCATTTCTACAGGTGCCCCCTAATATTCTCATCCCATTTCTGCAGGTGCCCCCTAACATCCTCATCCCATTTCTGCAGTGCCCCCTAACATCCTCATCCCATTTCTGCAGGTGCCCCCTAACATTCTCATCCCATTTCTGCAGGCACCCCCAACATCCTCATCCCTCAACACCTATTTCAAAGGACATCTCTTCTCTAAAGCCTTTCTTGACGTTCCTGCTCAGAACTCACATCTCACTCCCTCCAACACTCAGACAGACACCTCAGTACCTTGCCTACTTCATCTCTCTTTCCCCTCCACCCAGATCTCAGGCTGCTTGAGGGCATGATGAGGCTTTCTCTATAGTGCAGTGCCTGGACCATAACTAGCAAGTACTCGGTCACAGTAAAAAAAACCAAACCAAACCAAACCAAACCAAACCAACAATAACAACAACGGGGGATTGGGCAAATAAACAGGATGATTTGCCATCGTCTAGAATAATGGTTGGCACGTTTTTCAGAAATGGGATCATTTTATAGATGATATTTTCTAAGGACCTCAAAGTAGGAAACAAACCAAAAGAAGACCTGCCCTAGATGCAATGGTGACAGAATCCTTCCTTCCTGTGGGTGGTTATGAAGGAAACTTGGTGAGGCCTCTGAGAACCATCCGGAAAGTTGCCAGGGTCCTTTTATTTTTATAAAGATGGTCTACCTTATTATTTGTCCGAAGTCACTGGGAAGGTAGTAGCAGAAGGTAGCTGGACTCTGGTCCTTACATTTCTAGACCTAAATTCATTGGTGTGTTTTCCGTGAGCAAAATGAATGGGAATGAAAGTGTGAGTTAATTCACTCCTGAGTGAATGCTCTGAGAGATCAAGGTAATATAGACATAGTCATTGCTGATATACTATGGACACGGTCATTGATGACACACTGTGCACATGGCCATTGATGGCACACTATGCACACAGACATTGATGACACACTGTGCACACAGACATTGATGACACACTATGCACACAGCCATTGATGACACACTGTGCACACGGCCATTGATGACACACTATGCACACAGCCATTGATGACACACTGTGCACACGGCCATTGATGACACACTGTGCACATGGCCATTGATGACACACTATGGTCACAACCGTTGATGACACACTATGCACACGGCCATTGCTGACACACTATGCACACGGCCATTGCTGACACACTATGCACACGACCAATGCTGACATACTATGCACATGTCCATTGATGACACACTATGCATACAGCCATTGATGACACACTATGCACACAACCACTGATAACACACTATGCACACAGACATTGATGACACACTGTGCACACAACCACTGATGACACACTATGCACATGTCCATCGATGACACACTATGCACACAGACATTGATGACACACTATGCACACAGCCATTGATAACACACTATGCACACAGCCATTGATGATACACTATGCACACAGACATTGATGACACACTGTGCACACAGACATTGATGACACACTGTGCACACAGACATTGATGACACACTATGCACACGGCCACAAATGCAGGTGCTGTTGCTCACATTCTCTCATACCCAGCTTCAGGAACCCTTTTGCTCCCCGCCTACAGAAGAGCTACGGATAAGGCCTGTGGGCATTCATGAGAAAAAAAAATCTCAAACTCTATCCCATCTTTATTAGACACCCAAATCCTTACTTCCCTCAAGTGATAAGCTTTTCTCTGTTTGATGAGAAAAGCAATTAACACCAGGCTTGCAAGCAGCTGGTCTCACTAGTGTCAGCTTGTCCTTTCTGAAGGCAACAACAACTACCCACAATGCACTATAAGCCTCACCCCTCCCACCCCACCCCCACCTCACCTCACCTCACCTCACTCTGCACACTCTGACTGGTGCTAATTCAGTCAGTGGTTTCCTTCTGAGGCCCTAGGTCTAAATGCAATTACATGGCAAGTCAGTTAAACAGGCGAGGCTCAGCTAAGACCTGCAGTCCTGTTTGGACGGTCTCTCAAAGTATTTACGTGAAATTATCTTTCTGCTAATGTGAAGAATTTATTCCATCAATTGTGTTCAGCTGGTACTGAGAGAGACTTTCTTTAATGGAGGACAATTGAATTTTGTATTGCTGGAACTTTGTCCTTCCAGTGAGTTACTACCAGATCTCAGCGCCTGATCCTGGCTACTCTCCAGCCTCCTGACATGCATAGCAACTTTGGATTCTGCCTGGACGGTAACCAGCCCTCTGAGGGTGGTTTCCTTCATGGGGCTTCCCTGGCTGCACCCCAAACCCCCATCCCCAACCCATGTGCCTGTAGACCGGCATCCTCTGATTGATCTCTCTTTGGGGGAATTTCCTGGTCATTGGGAAACACTCAAACAGCAGCGTTTGGCTATCGCTTAGTCCCCGTCCGGCAAACCAGAGCGGATGTAACGCTAGTGCAGGCTCCTGTGGATTGCTTTGGATTCTGGAGAAGATTAAGTTGACACGCCTGGCCCCACCAGGCCACTGAGGCCTCATGGTAGAAGACAGGTGTTTGGCTCAGAAACCAGGTCCTAGAGTAAAACACTTCCATCCTCCTTCTGTTTAACCTCGGCTTTCGGTTGTCAAGAAAACCCTGTTTAACGCTAAGACCTCCCCCTGCCACAAAGGAGATGTGGAAAGTCACTTTGTGGAGGCCTCTGTATGTGTCTCACGCTATGTGCTTTTGTCTAAGGAGGTTTGAAAAGAGCTGGGTTTCCCAACGATTGCTCCCTTTATGCAGTTATTGGGTGGACACGACCAGTGGGGCATTGGTAAACGTTTAAGGACAGATGAGAGCGGGAGAGGACAGAGAAGAGGAGAGCGAGAGACACAGTTGTCAAGAGTGGTATTTACCCATTCCTGTGGTGTAAACCTTCCATCATGGCTGCATTCAAGCTACGGACATGATGCCACTGAGGACAGAGTTGGGGAGAAATGCACAGTGGTATACTATTATGTGGTATTCCTAGCTCATGGTGCCATTAGTCTCAAATAAGCTCAAAAGCAATGATACTTATAAAATTCAATCAAATCCTAGGGAAGTGATAAGCCTTGAGTATTTATAACCCTTTGATATAATTCGATTTTATATAGTTTAGGCTTTTTAATTTAAACTGAAAATTTTGTTTTACGTGTATGAGTGTTTTGCCTGTATGTATGTCTGCACCACGTGCATGCCTGGGGCCCATGGAGATCAGAAGGAAATATAGGATCCCTTGAGACTAGAGTTATAAACTGTTGTGGGTACTCGGAATCAAACCTGGATCCTCTAGAAGAGCAGCCATATCTCCAACATGGTACAGTTTAATCTTTAATAATAGCAATTTAGCAACCAGCTTACCAAATTCCCAAACATTTAATAATTGGTTCTAGCTACTTGTTTGTTTTTGTTTTGCTTTGTTTTTATAGACAGGGTTTCTCTGTGTAGCCCTGGCTGTCCTGGAACTCACTCTGTAGACCAGGCTGGCCTCAAACTCAGAGATCCACCTGCTTCTTCCTCCCAAAGACATAGGCTATCACCACCAGGCTAATATTCAGTTCTCATGAGCCCAAATGAGTTGGTGTTTACATTCTCCTGGGACACTGACCTCACGCTGAAGGTAAGGCTTGGCGTTGTGGGTGGGGCTAAGATACAACTGCTGCTGCTTTGATTTTAAAACTCTATCTTGGCAAGAAACCACCGATCAGAGGTGAGGGTCATTGTCACTCTGGATTTCCCAGCTGGCTCATATCAAACCTATGTTAGTTAGTTTTCTTCCTTTTTTTTTTCTTTTAGTTGGATATGAACTGGAGTCATCTTGAAAGACAGAACTTCAACTGAAAAAAAATTGATTCTATCAGATTGGCCAATAGGCAAGTCTATGTGGGCATTTTCACGATGCAGGAGGGCCCAGATCACTGCAGGCAGTGCCACTCCTGGGAAGGTGGCTCCTTGGCTCTGTCAGAAAGCAAGCTGAGCAATCCATGGGGAGCAAGCCAGTAAGCAGCGCCCTTCTATGGCCTCTGTATCAGTTCCTGCCTTGAGTTCCTGCCTGAGTTCCTGCCTGAGTTCCTGTCTTGAGTTCCTGCCTGAGTTCCTGTCTTGAGTTCCTGTCCTCAAACCCTGCAAGGTAGATGATGATAGGCGTATGTAAGCCACATAAACACTTTCCTCCCCAAGTTGCCTTTGGTCGTGGCATTTTATAACAGAAATAGAAAGCAAGCTAGGACAACATCTCTTATTTCCTCCTTGGTCACTTGCTTGGGATGATGGAGGTGAGAGATCTTATTTTCTAGTCATCCTTTGAGTCTCTTGCACCGACACCACTTCTGTAAGGCTGTCACCAAGTCTTCTCGGTACAATAATCACCCTTTCCTCTGAGCTCCTCCACGCCTTCTGATTATCTCTCCATGATGCCGACGATCCCATGACTACACTATTCACGTTCACGAGGCTGTCTTATGTGTCGGGGGCTTTGACTCACTTTCACTAGGTACGGCAAGCATGGCGGGGGCAGCTTCCTGCTCATGAGGTGAATAACGACCAAGAACTTGAAACTCAGAAAGAAAATATTTGCTCAAGGTCACCTAGAGACTAACTCAATTGGCTCAGTTCTCCCTTCCAAATCCTGACTGTGACCACGGTGTCTATCTGACACACTCACAAAAACCTCAGCTTTCTCCTATGAGCCAGGCAGGCACTGCGCTTGGTGCTAGAGTTTCTGAGGTCTAAGAATCCCAGGTCCTGGTTACTCGCTAGCGTTCACAAAAGCCATTTTGAAATGCCCTAGTGTGTTTGTCCCCGTTATCAGAGTGTCAACACATGGAATTAGCATATGCCAGGCAGCTGGGACACAAAACAAGCAATTAGGCTGGGTGAACCCTGCCAGGAGGCAGCGCTCCTGCCAGGCCAGCAGGACTGGTGTCACACATACTGGCATTAGCCCAGCTCTACACGCAGAGCCTGAACAAGGTGCCCTTGCTGGTGGCAATGAGATCTGCCCGATTGCTTCGTGAGGCCAGAGGCCAGGCTTGGGATTGAGAGAAGAATCTATCTGCTGGAGAGACAACAGATGGATTGTTACCCAGCCCTCCGTCAAACAGAACGGAGCAGACAAAAAAAACAAAACAAAACAAAACAAAACAAAACAAAAAAAAACAGCCTTGACTGTCACTCAAGGGGAAAGAGAAGAAAGAACTATGGCCGGGCAGTCATGGCTTCTCGTTCTGATCTGGTAACTGGCTGACTCTGGAGAGCCACCCACCTCTGACACCTCTGAACCCCCTATCTTTTCAGCTGCTAAGTGCCTTGAAGTTTTCCCCCAATCTGGTGTAAAACAAAATTCAACATGTGTTTAGGAGCTAGAGATTTTGTTTTCCCAAAGAGTTTTTAATAATTTTTACCTGGTGCTAGGCGACCCGGTTCAAGTGGCCTTCAGAACAGGGAATTTCAGAATCTTACTGGGCTCCTGACGATGCTCACCCCTGCCCCTGTACTGTCCTCCCTGTCCTTCGCTGACCCTGCTCCCTGGAAAGCTACCGGCTCATCTTTCAGACTCAGCCAGAGCATTGACCAAGCAGAAGCCACCCTTCCTGCCCCTCTGGGCTACTTCTGTAGAAAATGAGTCATGTGATTAAGATGATCTTATTTCCAAAGCAGGCTAAGCTCCACGTAGCTGGGATCAACCATGTTTCCCGCACACTCCATTCCCAGTGCTGGGCCTGGCTGATGCTCATTTTCAGTAGGACAAGGGAAACATCTTCCAAGAGGCTCTCTTAGAATTTGAAGGCGTGGCATGGCATAAGCTCTTAAAACTTTACTGAATCAAGAGGTGAGATGCTTCTCTTGCTGAAGGTGAGGGTGGTGTCAGAGAACATTGAGCCACTTGACCTTGAAGGGGATGTGTTTAGGGACCCCAGGCTGAAAGCATGGGAGCTTCTTCCCACGGTGGGGATCCCTGCCTTCGACGGGTCACTTGACTTCTGCTTGTACCTCTTGTTTGAAAGACTTAACAAAAATGCCAGGAACAAGCTAGGTGTTAGGTCTACTGTTTGAGGCATGGTCTATAAACAGAGGAAGGAAATTCTCAGTGCAGGGAGAGAACCAGCAACTTTCTTCTTCCTCTTCAGTTATTTCGAAGCAAATAGCTGGTATTCAGGGCATGGGAAAAATCACTAGGGATCTAGGCAGCAAATACTAACTGTGTGCGTCGCCTGCCTTCCCGTGTTTGCTTCTCCGTGCTGCTACTGGTTATGTAAATCAACACACTGCATAAGGCACTTCAAGTGGATTTATATGCCTGACTTGTACAAACCCTTACACTGTCTTCTGTGAGCTCCCGCCGACTGAATGAGATTTTTCCAGTACCAGCCGCAATTTATCCGCAGTCTGTGAGAGATGTGTCTACAGTCACACTGCTTTTAGAGGCGGCTGGGCTCCAGGCCAGGCTAGGCTGCTCTGAGCCGGTGCTCTGTGGCGCGAAGCTTGGTGTGTTGTTCTATGTTGTGTGGCGTTTGCGAGCCCGTTAGAGCCAGCTGGAGATGTCGAGTGTAGCGGCATCATCTTGCTGTAGAGATTTCTGAACTGAAGACTCTGAACTTGGAACCCACCAGATTCAGCATAGAACAGATGCCTCGACCATTCACAAGCCTATGACCTTAGCCTCCTGATTCAGTTTCTCTGTGCCTTGGGTTTTCCGGTTCTAAAATAAGGGCCACCAGCGGACTCCCTCTGCGGTATGACTTGGGGGTTGGAGGTGGAGACTTAAGCACATCACTGCTTATAGACAGTATTCCCAACAAGGCCTGGCAAAGAGCACACTATGGCGAACATTTAGTGTTAGTTCTGTACATACGCTTCCAATAGCAGCAGGGCTTCTGGGCATTTTATCTCACTGAACCTCACCGGTTACCAGTCCCAGCCGCCCAGGAACTGGATCTAGGTCCCCTCTCCCTGTGCACTACATTGTCTCCGCATCACCGTGGCCTCCTCTGCTAACACTGCCTGTGATGAACAGGGAGGAACCCGCTTAAGGTGCAAGGCGAACAGAGATGGTAATTCCTTTTGAAATCAACGAAGGGCTGATCAAGCGGCGGAGGAGGAGATGTTAGCTGCTCATTAGGATGATGTGAGATGTTGCTGCCCGCATCCTCGGTGGGATCCACCTTGTTGCTTTATCATCATAAACGTTCATTTCGATGTGGAGAGGGAGTTTTAAAAACCAACATGAATAATATATTACGGCTGACATTTTGGAGGAAGCAGGATCTTTATCTTTGTCCATCTTCCAGTAGGTAATTTGTCATTGTCTTTCTTTCCTTTTTTTTTTACCCCCCTTTTTGGTAACTGATGGGGTAGACTGTCAGCTCAGTTTGTTTTGAAGGATCAGGAGTGTAATTCAATAATAAATTCACTCCAAGCCCAGCTGTCAGGAAGTTGGTGTTTATCTGAGTTCATTAGGAGATCCCCACGGCTCAGCCTCCTGGAGGATCTTGGTGACTGTCGGAGGTTGGGGCCAGAGGTGAGGGCAGGAGTGTGAGGTGGGGAGTGTGGGGTGGGGAGTGTGGGAAGTCCATCTGTAACTCGGGGGCACCCACACTTGGGTGTCGTCTATGCTTGGCAGTGGACTGGTTGAAAGGACACCACCACACGTGTGACCATTTCTTTTTTCTCATGACCTTTTCCTTTTTTAGACTCCCATATTTAAAATTTCTGAAACCTTTGGGTTCTGCTTGAGGGTGTAAAAGGCATCCTGAAGGCTGAGGAGACATGATGGTTACTTCCCCTCTGTTTAGAGCTGGCTTTGAGTCGTGAGTCAAACACAATGCTTTAAGTCGGTTTGTGGATCTTTCTGGGTCCCTGCCCTGATGCCCCCTTTCTGGTCTGCATCTACCATGCATGTCCTTCTCCCACAGGATCTCCATGCTTACCATACTCCTTTACTTGACTGCTGTCTTGATTTCAAATGTTGAAGCATGCCTCCTAAAGAATGTCACCGTGATTATCTTCCAGCGCCGCTAAAATCCTCTACTTTCTGGTTACCCTGGAAACTCATACTCTTCTCCATATTGGTTTCTCAATCTGCCATGCATTTCTAATCCTGTGCAGCTGAAACCCACATGAAGCAATACAGCTTCCCTACAGCACACACACATCCACACTCACACACACACAAACACAAGCATGCATACACGTTTCACATACCCTCACACGTCCACATGCTTTCATGTACATACAGCCTCACATATTTATATGCTCTCACTTATACCCCTTACATGTGGGGTTCCCTCCATCCACACCGTGTCCTGTCACCCCTGATCCATACTGTGTCCTGCCACCCCATCCACGCCGTGTCCTGCCACCCCGGTCCACACCGTGTCCTGCCACCCCCTGTCCACACTGTGTCCTGTCACTCCCCGTCCACGCTGTGTCCTGTCACTCCTGTCCATGCCGTGTCCTGCAACCCCTGTCCATGCTGTGTCCTATCAACCCCCCACATCCACCTATCTGCTGAGTGAGTGAGCCGACAACCGCCAAGGCTTGTCAAAGTCATACCATTTCTCAGACCTAGACAGGGTTCTTGAATGTATTCTCAGCCTGTATTCAAACAGCGTTGGGTGGTTATTCTGTCAGCGCATCCTCTTGTAACCAGTAACTGCTCATGGAGGTGACATCTGCCCTATATCCAGTTTCTCAACCTTCTTGGTGCTGCTCAGACATCTGCATGACCAGCAGAGGAAACTGCTCTCCCTTGAGGGTTTCCAGGAGATGCCCAGGCTGTCGACCCTTCCTTGCCTGTCTGACTCCAAGCTGCACTGTCTATGTCCTGTGTTCTTTCTTCTCTGTTTGGACAGTCAGACATCCTTCTACCATCCCCTTTAAGACATTCTCGCTGGTGTCTGTTGATACAAAGCTGACTAACTTTAACAGGAGACGGAGGAAGGCCTTCTCTGTTCTCCCTTCTCTGAAGTTCTTCCACCTCTGCTCTGAACAACCACTGCGGTTTCTTCCATGGAGTCCAGTCTGCCTCCCTGAGGAGCTGTGGTCGCCCCTCCCTACTCCACGCCTTCTGGCACAGGAATTCTCCGCCTATCTTATGTATCTCTTTGAGGACTCTCTTGCTTCTTCATCCCAGACATGGGGTGGATGCTGAGGAGAGGCCTGTACTACAAGAGTGACTTGCTTATTTCCATATCTCAAGGGTCCAGCCGGTTCCAAGCAGTAGCCTGGAACCCTCCATCTGAATCTCCCTGGCATATGGCCGTGATTCTGCAGAGCGAAGGAGTTACCCTTCTGAGGCCTGCTGTCTCTACTAGACTCAGAGAGGCTGTGGGTGACAGTCTGCACCTTGGGAGCTGTGGGGCGGAATCCTAGTCAAACCATGCAACTCGTGGTACAGCATATAGGATGCCCGGATGTGGGTTGGGCACAGGCTTTATTACTGTTACACGTGGGCACGAAGCAGCCCCTGGAGAAGTGCACTGGATTCCTCACTACAGCCTTTTCTTACCCTCCAATAGTGACCCAGCCATCTAAACCCATCTCTCCCCATGGGGCGGGGGCTGGACATTTTTGGGGAGCATTTGTTACCCAAGCTTTGCTTCCCATTAAGGAAGTGGCGCTGGCAGCTCCCAACGCCGTCGCCTCCATCCTCGGGCACCATGAGGTAATTATCTGAGGCGTTTCTGAGTGGCGGGCGCCCCAGGTTGAGCTTTGTGTACTTCTTTTCATTTAATTCTCCAAGCTGCCCTCTGACACACACGTCACTCACCAGGTATCTCAGATGAGGGCACTGACCTTTGACAGCATGATCCCCACCCCCACCCCACACAACTGCCCTTCAGTCCAGGTCTGTCTGATTGCAAAGTCTGTCCTAGTTTTTGATATGCTCCCACTATAAAAGCCACCATCTACTCATCTATTAGGTGCCTGGCTTAGTCCATAACCAGGAGGCACTCAGGGGGGATGCTCCTGCTGGCATGGAGCGGGCTGGCATGAACACGGCACTCCCTAAATGGATCCTTTATTTTAATCTTTTTTAAAGGCTGCTGTGAAATATTTACTATATTTCATGCATGCATGGCTTGTGGTAAAGCCAGGAAGGCAACATTGAGCCTTTCCCATTACCCTAACACTACCCTCTCAGATGAGAGGAAAGAAAGCAACAGTCTGAGCCGGGAATCTGACTCTACTTCATCCCAATTGCACAAGGGAGGGTTTTTGCCTCTAGGCCCATTTGAAACCATGGAGTAGGCACCTGATACCTGGTACTTAGTGTTTCTGACCCAGGCTTATTTGACAGAGGAATGTTTGGGGACCCATGGTGGATGGATGGCTATTTTTTTCTGAATCTAGAACAGCCAGGAGCAGGGGCCTACTGGATCAGGTGAAGGCCAGGATAGGGGTTCCATACTAACATTTTGGAACCTCCTATTATCGACTCACTTGTAAAACAAATACTGCCTTCCAGGCCCTTCTTGACATGTCATGGGTTCGCATGGATGAATAGTCTCTGCCTTCCAAGTGTCTGTAATTTAACTGAAGGCAACAGATGTGTAAGCAAGGACGTGGGAGCTGCCTTCTCTAGCTTCTGCTCCTCACCTCCAGTGCGCTGTCTGGCAGATGACTGAACCCTGCCGGACCCCGAATCCTCCGTCTAAAACCAAGTAAAATATGGAATGTGTCTATCTGTCCCCCTCTCCTCTTCCTTTTCCCTCTGCATTTTTCGTTCTTCAAGGCAATTTATGTGCACACACATTCCTGGAGCAACTACTGAGTTCTAATGAGTAAGATGCAGGATTGGCCTGGAGAACAGATTTGAGGGGTGGCAGCTGCTGGCATGACTCTTGCATTTTATCGAGCCCCTCATCGAAGCATGCACACGGGGTGGCAAGGCCAGGAGCTGAAGAGGGCCTTAGCTTTGGCTCTTCCCCTAGCACAGGCTTCTCAAGACCATGCAAGCCGTGCTGAGAACCCAGGGCAGGTCCCACAGCACCTCATAATACTTAAGCAGCAGGCCCAGTGCGTCCCAGGGAGGACACCCTGGGGACATGTTCCTGCTGGCACGGAGCAGCCTGGCATGAATAGGGTACGTCCTAACAGAACAGCCACAGGCAACTGACAAACCGTAGCTCTAATCGGATGCCATATGGGCCGGTCATGAAAGGCTGAACAAGCACCATTTTCCTTACTAGGAATATTATTTATATCTGCAGTTGATTAAAAGAACTCACGCCGGGGGAAGGCCCACAAGCCTACAAACAAAATCGCACAATTGAATAAGATAGCAGCAGCTCCCTGCCTAGGAACAAAAGCAGCAGCTCTGGCCAAGAAATGTCATCCCCCCCCTCCCCCACACTCTTGCTGTTCCTCACTCTAGCATACGACTGGACATGTGCACACGGAAAAGCCACTGTACCTGCTTTGGGGTATGTTTAAGAATGTGCCCTCTAGTGTATCTGCCTGAGTAGAGTGTGTGTGTGCACTTGGCACTGAGGGTGAGGTTGGGGTTTCTGTGCTCTCCACTTTATTCTTCCAGGCAAGGTCCTCCCACTGAGCTGGGAGTTTAAAATTTCACCGAGAATGGCTGGCCAGCCAGCTCTGGGTACCTGTCCATCTCTGTTTCCATGGCACTTGAGTTCCAGCTGCGTGACTCTTTCTTTTTGGGTAGGTTCTGAGGGTCAAAACAGAGGCCTTCAAGCTTCTGCGGCAAGCGCTTTAGTGAGCAAGCCATCTCCTCGGCACTGACACCCACACCTCTAAGGAGGTGACCCTTTGAATGCTGCTGTGTGTCATGACTCCCTCTCTGGGCACAGAGTACTTCCTTCTTTCTCTCCTTTTGCTTTCCCATGTCCTTGTGCCCTCTGCCAGGACTTGCTCATGGGGCACAGTGGGAAGAGTCTCTCAGGGCTCTGGAGTCTTTTGGTCTCCACCCTCCTGGAGCGAGCACTGGGTGCTCACCGGCCCACCTTTTACCTGCTGAAGAGTCTTCTTAAATCAAGAGCTTTGAACTCCAACCATCATGTAACCCCCAGAATGACTTCAGACTGCCGACCAGCACTTCCTCCTGGCTGTGTGACCATATTGTATCTTTTCTTTACCCTTCCTCTGCTCAAGGTGAGGCCACCACCTTCCTCCTATGCCCTGGTCTTGCTTTTAGATCCTCATCCTGGTGACGTCACCACTGTCCACCCCGCACCCACAGACCCTTCAGCCTCACAGCCGTCTCTAGCTAAGCCCCTTGGTTCCTCATTCCCACGCTCTCATCACGTCTTATCCCTAAGGGTAGGGACCCTTTGGTACAGAAGTCATTCTCAGTGACTGCTGGAGTCACCATGTTGACTCACAGTTCAGCATGCACAAAGCATTGCTGTATTAGAAGACATTCCAGAGAAATTATTATCTTTCCTTCTGGATACTGCGCTGGTTTAATGTCATCTTTTGCTGGCTCCCGGATCCTGCCATACCTCATGCTTTTGTGCGAACTCTTCCTCCTCCTCTGAACTTCCCCTCTTTCACCAGCCTGGCTAACTGCCTCTCATCTTTAAGACTTGTTTCTCATCAGGCAGTGGTGGTGTGCACCTTTAATCTCAGGATGCAGAAGGCAGAAGCAGGTGGATCTCTGTGAGTTCGAGGCCAGTCTAGTCTATGGGGTGCGTTCTAGGACAGCCAGGGCTACATAGAGAAACCCTGTCTAGAAAAGCCAAAAGAAAAAGTCTTGTTTCCCCCTACTCATCCCAAGCACACCTCCGCTGTGTCCCTTAGAATCCCTGCTACACATTTTTGGCCAAGTATATCATAACTATATTCATTTTATAGCTCAGTCGACAGTAAGTAACCAATAGGCAGACAGTACATCTTATCCATTGTTGTCATCCTAGCACTGGTCCTGAGATAGACAGGGTCTCAGTGAGAAAATGTTCCATGGGTGACACAACTATCAAAGGAAGATTGCGTGGACACGTGGCCTGGGGGGGGGGGGAGAAAGACTGCGTGGACACGTGGCCTGGGGAAGACTGCGTGGACACGTGGCCTGGGGAAGACTGTGTGGACATGTGGCCTGGGGGAAGACTGCGTGGACATGTGACCTGGGGACGACTGCATGGACACGTGGCCTGGGGAAGACTGCATGGACACGTGGCCTTGGATGCAGCAATGGCCTCTGCCTCCAGGTTAGTAAAGACTTCCATCAGCTCTGAGGGCAAACAGTGTCAAAGCCCTTCAGCTCATGTGGAGACCACAGGATCAGAAAGAGCTGACTGCAAAGTGGGTGTTGATCCAAGATTCCCCTCAGACCTTTGATTTTAACTCACCCCATCTGACACCCAGTGGGAGAAGCATAGTTTGGAAGCCCTTGGACAGCAGTGTTGTCGGCGGGAGTGCTGGAGGCTGTGCCTTTGCCTCTTTTGCAAACACATTCGAGCCTTCGGCCCGCCCACCCTCTCAGCCTCCTCACGCCAGACATCAGTCTCCCCGCAAGAGCTGCTGCTGGGGCTGAGCCCCACGGACTTACCCTCCGTCAAAGGGGTTCTCCCCGGGGATGACGTGTGTGCTGTCCCTGGCCACGAGGAACTTGACGCGGTCGTAGAACGAGTGCAGGTTCTGTTGGGGTATGGGGGCCTGGGTCTCTTGGATGATGTCCAGAGGATCGGGGGAGCCCAGGCACAGCGGGTTGACGTGACAGAGGGGCTGGAGGCAGCAGTCAGGATCCATGCAGTCCACCAAGCCATCTGCAGGGACGACAGAGCATGTACCAAACATTATATAGCTATGTTCAATCAGTCATGTTTGCCTATCTTTCCCTCACTGGCAAACTTCAGACGCAGACAGAAGCCAGGGATTTTTGGAGCACAAGAAGATCCAGGTGCTTCAGATACCTCTGGCCCCAGACTTTCTGTCTTATAGGTGAATCAGCTAGGTAAGCATATGCTGTGTACACTGTTTGTCCTCTTCGAAGGAGATAGCAGCGAGGGTTTTGGGGAAAGCTCAGAGGGGAGAGAATGCAGGGTCATTAGACATGTTAAGCCAAAATGCCGGTGTTGAGGGGGGAAATCGCAGGGATGAGGCTGCGGTATGGTTTGGGGGCAGCTGTGCCGGACTGTTTAGTCCATGTTAGTGAGCTGGAAATTTGCCCTCATGCCATAGGTACCCCCAAAGACTTGAAACAGAAGGTGACTTCATCCGAGGCGCACGGCTAAAACTCACAGATGGAAGGGCGGGAGTGCTGAGGTTGCACACACGAGAAATGGAGCAGCTTAGGTGAGAGCCGTACACCAACGGACACCGTCGTTTCTGAGGGACCTACAGGGTAAAATCTAAAACCTGGTGACTCCCTGGCTCTGGTGTGAGGAAGAAGAAATGATGGCCAGGCCCTATAACTGTAGCAGCCTCCTCAGCTGTGGGATCAGTGGCCTGGGGCACAGCCCTCAGCCCTGCAGAGGCCCGGATCTGCCTTCTGTGAGTTGTGACTTGCAGGGAGTTGTCTTGACCACATGGATGGGTAGCTTCAGGACCCCTAAACTATTACGGCTCACCTCACTTTCCAAAAATGCAAAGAAAGAGATTGGCCTAGGCTACACAGTTCGGGATTTATTATTGTAAGGAACTTTTACAGTTACCAACTAATAATTTATGATGGGTAACTGCTCCAGAGATCAGAAGACGGGCTAAGAAAACCCCAGAGTCACTTCTTGGATGTTACAAGCAGAGGCGGCCTGTGTACTGTCCGGGTTTAGATCCTGGCTTGACAGCTTCTGAGCTGTGTGACACTGGAAAACTTTCCAACCATCCTGGTCCCAGGGGTGTTTTGGTTATTTCTGCTGTACCCTTAGCACTCAGCGGATGCGCTTTGAAATGGCTATTAAATGAACAACAACAACAAACCAAATAAACAGTCAACAAATGACGCAGCAAATAACACGAGATGCTAGTCTGTAAAAGCCAGATCTCTTCATGATCTCTTCAATCAACCGTATTCAGCGGTTGCTAGGATGGTAGGATTTTGAGCCACAGAGCCTGAAGTTGATGTCCCAGCACTGCCTGTAAGACTGACCCCAGACAACTGGCAGAGTCCGATCTCTCAGAATACCGTGTTCTCACCAACAGTACCGGAGAAAGGCTGGCACACCACCTCACTTCCATTTCCCTAGGATTTATAGTATGGAATCTGTACCTGTAGGGCACGGCATCCACCCTGGCACTCCTCTGCTTCTCTCGTTCTCGCTGGCTGAGTCACTCTGGGTCTACCTTCTATGGTGTGTTCAACAGCTGAATGAACAGTGCTTGGGGAACTTTAGTTAAATGGCCACGCCTCTTGGTTGACCTCAATCCCAGTTTCTTACACCCCCTTAAGTAAACTAGGGGCAACCATCCCTGGCAACATTCCATTTGCTGTTGCTTTTTCCACTCCCCCCATTTTCTGTACAGTACCCAAGTGCCCGTGGCCTCCTGGGGGGGAGCACAGGAACAGAGTCTGTATTCCAGAGCTAGAGGTCAGGGGCAGCTGTCAACTGGGATCAGATGATCAGCTGTCAGCTGTGACTCTTCCCTCTGTGTGCCCTTGGGTAAGTCACTTAAATTATCTGGTCTCAGATTCCTATATTTTTTTCACTTTTTAAAATTACTACAGTTTCTCCAGGTGTGTGTGTGTGTGTGTGTGTGTGTGTGTAAAAGCATGGGCCATAGTGTGCATGTAGAGCTAAGGAAACAACCTTGGGAGTCTTTCCTTCCACTCTTTCAGTCCTAAGGATCAAGCCCGGGTTAGGGTTGGTGATAAGCCCCTTCACACACTGAGGCATTTGCTTAGCCAGCTTCCCATGTTCTTACACAGATAATAAGAGGGTCATTAAGTTTCCTTTCAACAGTGACCCATGTAGCGCTCCATCCCCAAATTCAGCCCCATACTGGCTACACAGTAGGTGCTTAATAAAGGTAGATCCTGAACCTAGAACATGGTTTACTGAAATGAGGGACTATCTACCTGGCAGAACCACCCTGTACCTCACCCCGGTATTATTGTGGGTGGTAACCTTAGCTTGTCTTCTGGCTTCCGGGTCCCACCGCCCAGCAAAGCAGCCACCCTCTCCTGCCGTGGGGGGGGGGGTTTCATCGCACCCTTTTGGGCTGCCCCCGACAGACATTGCTTAAACACATAATTACAGCCCAAGCCGAGGGTTATTTGCATTCTGCTATTGATGTGACCGTGACAGCTCCGGTGGCCGCATCCATAACTCTGCAGAGACGCTCCATTATTCAATCCCAGCGAGGAGGGACGGTGACCATTAAATCAGCCGGCACAATTGAAGGGCCGTGAAAAGTCATGGCTAATTTGAAATTTTATTAGCTCTTGCCTGCTCCTGTTTACTGCCAAACTAGTCCCTGGAAGCCAGTCTTTTACCTTTCTGTAAACACCCTGCCAAGCGGCACCGGGGAGGGATGCCTACTCTCCAGCTCTGAGGAAAGTGACCTGGGAGTGAGGGTGCTTCTCACCGACAACCGTGTTCGGTTGGTGAAGAGGACAAATGACAGGGACGTCAGGCCCTGCATTGTGCTAAACACTTTATAAGGACTAATGAACTTAATGCCAACCCATCCCGTGAGGGAGCCACTGTTCAGGGAGACGGAGCCATATCTTAGGCGTGGTAAAGTTGACGGCCGTAGAGGTAGTTCGTAAAGAAGTTGAGGGGGGATTTGAACTCGGTTCTTTCTGATACATGGAATGTTCTCTGAGTTATCCTGGAGAGACTCGCAGGAATAGTTTTTAAAATGGAGAATAAGAATTTGGGAACCCTACTGAAACGATGCCCTGC
Source organism: Myodes glareolus (assembly GCF_982192425.1). Lineage (NCBI taxonomy): Eukaryota > Metazoa > Chordata > Mammalia > Rodentia > Cricetidae > Myodes > Myodes glareolus. Next base: position 3,550,461 of record NC_142049.1, read on the forward strand.
CATGCCAGGCTCAACACTTAAGGTAATTTCTCTCTTGCCAGATGGCCACAGCTGTGGTGGAACCCTGTACAAGTCTTAATGTCTCCAGCCTCAGCTTCTTTAGCCACACATCATGACAGACAAAGAAAGACGCTTCCTTCTTTAGACTCATGAATCCGTCTACATCGGCTGTAGGAGTACGAGACTTCCTTTGTAGCCTGGCTGTCTCCAAACCCAGGACTCAGCATGCGTGCTCTACGGTGGATCATATGCCATTCCTTAGGCATTTTACTTAGGATTGGATCTTGCATATGTTCTGGAAAATTCTCCTATAAACCGAGAATGCTCCTTTCTTCATTTCTCTCTGGCCCTTTCTTTGGGATACTAATAAAAGTTTAAAGGGGCCGACTCCTATTTCACGCCTCTCAGCCTCTGCATTTCTTCCTTTTTTCTTTGTGCCCCATCCTGACAGAGTTCCTCAGACTTCCATCCGACTTCCCTTATCTGCCCTTCATTTGTGTCTGGTCTGCTATTTAACTGGTCCCCTGGGTCATTAACTTAAATGACTATATTTTAAGACTGTAGATAGTCTCGTTGGAAGTTTTAAAAACCTGCCGTCCCCCCCCCCCCCCGGTAGTATCTTGTTCCATCCTTATGGTTTTATACATCAGCTATCTCTGTAGCCATGTAAAAGTTTATTTATGGTATAGTCTCTCTTGGATTACGTTCTTGTGAGTAGTTATCCTCTTGTATGCTATTGTTGTTAACCCCAGCCTATAGTCCGCCATTCCCGCATGTTCTAGAAGTCTCGCTGGGGATCTCACGTGGTTGGTGAACCCTCCAGCATGATTTCTGGCGACTGCTGCCTGCCATGCCCGAGTACCACTCACGCAGGACTGCTTTCTGGGTGGATCTTTTAGCTTGGCGTAGTACTCTGGTTTGCAAGGTTATCGTAGGACCTTTCTGCTGTGAGTGCTGTCTCTCACGGACGCCACTCTCTGTGCCCTAGTTCTGCGCCCCCCGCTCTGCTCTAGCGGGCACATGCTGTACATTCAGCCTCCGAGGGCTCCAGTTTTCTGTGTGGTGGCAGCAGCGATGCCCCACTGTGAGCACACCCTGCCATTCTCAGCGTGGAGTCACGGCTTCTGTGCCTGCTGCCCTGGCTTCGGTTTCAGTTTGTGTCTGTGTTCCAGGGCTCCCCTGCTCCCCACTTCTCCTTCATCTTGTGGGCAGTAGGGTGCTATGATGACCTGCCTGGGCATTTTGCTGAAAATACACTGAAAATACACGTCCCGGCAAAATCTCTGAGCCTTTTCCTCCATCTGTTAAATGGATCACCGTGAAGCCTACTTCACAGAGATGCTGTGAGACTCAGAGAGGGAGGCGGTGAGAGGTGCCTGTGTAAGGACCCAGCCAGGGACAGTGACTGGTGGCTTCTGACAGGGCCTTCCCTTCGGCGAGTATCCTGGTATCCTGGCAACCAGTTGCCATTCGGTCAAGCCCTGGTCTCTTCCTCTGCACACATTCCAGGCAGGATTCTGGGAACAGTGTGACCTCACAGGTCTGAACTGGATAAAGCCAGCCATGGTGACACATGTAAATTAGGTTATTGGAGCTCTCGGGAGCTCTTTTAAAAGTAGACACCACATAACCCGCACTCTCACCTGAGACCTCGGGACTGAGGAATTGCCCACTGTGTGCCTGGTGATGGATGTCAGGCCAGAAATTCTGCTGCCTGCACCTTGTTAAGCTGGTGTTTCCTCCTCATACCCTTGACAAATGTTTGCTGAGCAGTAAATGTGGGCAACTCCGCCACTGTCATAGTTAAATGAGACACATGCTTTGAAATGAATGGGGGGGGGGGACCCACAAACTTCACTTTCAAAGATGCATCACATAATTCCAGCATTTGTGCAAAACCTTTGTGTTCAGAACTGGCACTGGCAGCCTGTAACACTGTGGATGTCTGTTCTACAGTGTGTGTGTATTCATATATGTGTAAATGTTTGTGTCTGTATGTGTATCCGTGTGTGTGTATGTGTATGAATGTATGTGAGTATACACGTATGTGTACATGTATACATATGCATGGATGAATGACTCTGTGAGGCTCCCACATCTAACAGGTGGATCGGTTTGGCCAGCCTATCTAGGGTGGGGACTATGACAGAAGCCATTCAGGTCTGCAGACAACAGGAAGATGAGGTTGGCTGATGTAAGCTGGCAGAGAGTAAGGGACGAGTGTAAGGAAACCCAGGAAAGCCTCCGGGAAGTCGCTTATTCTTAGCAATCCTTGTCTACAAGCATTCTCTCTTCCAGGATATAGACCACCCTGGGCTGAGGTGGGCCCTCACTCTGGGCATCTCCACCACCCCCTGAGCTCCTCTTCTTCCCCATGAGAGGACTGAGCCTCACAGGATCATTCATGCATTTGTTCCTTTACACGGTGATCACGGTGCCTGTACAGTACATAGTACACGGTGCTGTACTATGCACGGGAGATGCGGAAATAAGCAAGCCAGTTCCTGTCCCTATGGGACATTGGGGAGGGGAACCAGAACACCCAAAGCATGGATGGAAAAAGATGTGGGCAGACTGCAGGCCATAGACCGGCCTTGCAGCAAGCTGTGAGCAGCCCCTGGGGCAGGCCCTGGGGAAGGAGAGGAGGGTACACCTCCCCTTTCTGGACACATCCCAGAGAAGTTTTTGTCATTTGCCATAATGAATTCCGTGCCTTCTTTCGAAAGGGCTTGTGAAATCTTTATCTGCTCCTTGGAACACGATATTTTTTAAAGGTCAATTCTTCTCTTGTCTCTTATCATGAGAAATGTGGTTTAGAGACAGTCTGGACGGTGACCAGATTCTAGGGCTTTGTGTGAGCGCTCCATGCCCACAGTGGGAAATGGGTGGAGCAGGTGGTGGAAGGACTGGGAGCTTTCTTTGTTTGCAGTTCTTTTGAAATTTCCCCTTCTGGGCTGCGTCTGTCAGTTGGGGTATTGCCATCCACAACTGTCTTTCGTGGGGCCACGAGCCGCGGAGGACGTTTTGATACCTTGAAGCTGCTTTGAGAAGTGTCATCTAAAGGGATCTGGCTGTTTAAATTCCAGTGGAGTTTTTGTTCCAGCATCTTCTTTACAGACAGGGCTCCTGTCTAGTCTAGCTCCCCCGCTGATCTACTGTGTGCTGCTGGGTAACTTCTTCCAGTTCTCTGAGACTCCGTGTCCTTGTATGTAAATCTCTCTGCCGCCTACAGGTTTGTTGGGGGAGCTTTGAAAACCAGGCAGATGTGGAAATTTTATTCTATGAATATGCAATGTTTGGGATAGATTTTTTTTAAAGATCAGATCTTACTGGGTAACCCATGAGCTTGTGATCCTCTTGCCAGGGTCCCCCAAGTGTTACAATTATTGGTGTGAACCACCGCACCCAGTTTGGAATATGGATTTTAATAAAAAATAAAAAACCAGTCAAAATCCACCATTATATACAAAATATACTAAACCTTTCTGTGAAAAAGGTAGTCTAAAACTTCACAGGGAGTAGTGTTTCTATGGAAATCAATTGTATATAGACATATATTTTATGATAAACATGATGCTCTATGATTTCAGGCAGAAAGAATCAGGAAGGGAGCTGATACTTGGAAATTACAGGTTAAGTAGCTCCCCCAAGGTCACACAGCACAAGGGATCCAGAATCTGGATCCAGGGAATGTGGTTCTCATCTTTGGGTTGTAGTGCCTCATCATACACGGGCCCTTTAAAGCTATAGTCTGGAGTTTCTCACGGTCACCTTGCAATGGAACCATCCTGAGTATGTCACTTGGCACAGGTGGACCACAGCTTCCCCATCTTTGAAGTACGGGATTTCGTGGATGGTCAGACACGCGTGATTGCATTTCAGGAAGGGATTCACGAAGGGTAAGCTAGAAGAAGGCGGTTTTCATCAGCATCTGAGACACATGGATGAACTGGGGTTGAGTGAGTGTCAGGGCCCCAGGGCTTGCCCCTCTGAGCCCTGGGGTGAAACCCGAGGCATCTGAGATGCCCTGAGTGAACACTACAGAGGTTCAGGGGACCAGTTGCTCCCTAGTCACAGTAGGGATGCTTTCTGGTTTTCAATTCAGACAAAAAACAACCAACATGAAAACAAAACAAACCAATAAAACTGCTCCCAACTTAACTATATTGTGTAACTTCTTTTTTTTTTTTTTGTCTCACAGATTAAAAACACCACAATAGCATTCTTAATGAACCTTGGAATTCAACTTGAATTTGAGAAAGATCGCTTTAAGCCTAGAACGTTGGGTGAATAAAAAGAGGAAATGGGAGTTCTCAGGTAGCTTGAAGGGCCTTGGTGGTTGACAAAAGGAGCCGGGTCTGAGGTCTGGGTATAGGAAAGGTTTAAACACAGCCAGGCCTCGGGGACACTGGCGGGCTTCTCCTAGTCGGTGGTATGACCCGGAGAGAACAGTACCTAAGCCTTTGTCTCCTTCTCCCGGGAGATGATGAGGGACATCAATCCCACATCCCTCAGGGCGTCACTGCATGAATGCACCCTTGAGCAACAAGCTGTCGAATGGTATTGGAGTTCTCTCATGCTCTAGAAGGTTCCATGGCATATTTCAAAGCCTCTTCAGGCCTGGGTAGACACTCCCCACATTTCAAGGAGGAATAGAGTCTCTGAGAGGAGGAGGCATGCTCTAGATGCACAAGGCTGCACGCGGCAGCTCAGTGGGAGCCAGGAGTCCCAATCTGGGCCGAGCTATTGGCTGCCTGTGTGACCATGAGATACATGACGTCTCTCTCTCTCTCTCTCTCTCTCTCTCTCTCTCTCTCTCTCTCTCTCTCTCTCTCTCGTTTTCTGTTTCCCTGTCTACATTATGCAGGGGAGGAGAAGGAAGGACAGGGAGTTCCTTCTAGCCCTGTTACTCAGCATTAAGCTCTGCTAATCTCCTCCAAGCCCCCAAGTCATTTTGACCACTCAGGGAGCCTCTTGCACTCTCTCTCAACCCTGAATTGCTTTCTCGCCTTGTGCTGAGTCCCCTGCCTGGGCTGGCATGGAGGCGCTCCTCTCATTCTGCTTCTTTAGATTCAGTCATTTGGATGACAATTTCTTCCGCATGACCATGAGCTTCCTGAGGAAGACCCGGCCATGCTCACTGGTCCTTAGATCCTTTCAGAGAAGAGTGTGCTGCCTTGTGAACCCGCAAGACTCAAGAGCAGAAATGCTCTACAGAAGGGAAAATGGTGTATTGCTAAATATGGCCTACGTGTGCGCTCCCTGCATGGTGGCCCCACCTTTCCTTCTACCAGACTGTCTCTGCTTGTGCAAGGCCAAGAGACAGAAAGCCAGTGAGGGTAATGTTTGTCTCTTTGGAACCTGTAGTTTATTTCATCCATGTCACCTTACATATTCGGGACCCTCTGGGGCTTCCTCCGGACTCTCTCAATGGATGGAAAGGCCAGTCTACCAAAACGAGGCATCTCCTCGCTTCACAGTGGAGAACCAAATGCCAAAGGCTTGTCCTCCCGAGACGGTTGGATTTCTAGTTGTGATGGCCTATGGGAGGTCTTCCCGGGGAAGCAATGGCTCACTTCCCCTCTGAGGTGGTTGACAATATCAGCTGAACGGCTGGATGCTTTTCTGGGACAGCAGGAACCTACGACCTCTCGGCGACCTCCATTTCCTCTCTCTGAATCTGACATGTTGCAAGGGTAGAGACTCTCAGCTTTATTTCCGAAGCCCTGGGAGTCAGGGCCTGACATGGTGCAGATGCTCAGCGAACATTCATGGAGCGAATGAAGGCCCTCACAGTGTAGCTTCTGTGTGCCGCAGAGGACGAACAAACTCATTTTGCTCTATATTATGCTTCAAACAATGTATGAGGTATGGTCTCCCGCAACTGGGGATTTTCTGGTTGTTCTTTTTTGCTTTGTGCTGGCTCATTGCTCAGAGCAACTGGAGAAGGCTCCATTTCCCCAGGGTCTGGATCATTTCCTATAACATGGGGTTCGGGGCTACTGTGGGCACAGGTTCTCTGGGAAAACTGGACATTTCAGTGTTGGCTGTCTCCGAAGCATGGCAACCAGGTGTCTACTCTGGTGTTCTTGCATGTGTGTGTATATGGGGGGGGGCTATATGTTTTCTGAACATCTCAAAGACCCTTAGTTCCTCAGATGTCCAGATGTTCCACAGCTGTGTGAAAGCTTGGGCCAAGATCCTGGACTCTGGGGAAGGGATTGATTTCCCAGTATGACTTCTCTCCTTTTTCCTAATTTTCCATGAATGTTACTGTTTATCACTGGCCTTGTGGCCACACAGGCAAGATGCAGCAGGATGCTGAGGGCATCGTATAGAGACAACAGAAGCTGATCTCTTTTCCACAGAGTCAGAGTGCTCTTTCTCGTACTTGAAGACAAGGATCCTCGATACCCTTCTTCACTTTGCCCTGCCTTTTTCTATGTGGTCTCTTGAGAACAAAATGCCCCTCCCCCACATAAAACCCCTTCCTGCTCTGATATCACCTTCCTGATAAATGCTTTCCCAGACCCACAACTAATACATAACCCTGCAACGACACTTAGAGCAATCCGTTAACACTCAACCTTGGTGCTTCCTCCCTCCTCCGGGTTTCTGGAGGATGCACAGGACTTTAGCATCTCCGTGTGTGGTGTAGACATGGTCCTCCAAGAGAAATGCTGAATGTTTGGGCAACTGAATAATGGATGACCTCTCCAGGTTTCAGCTGAATTAAGGGGCATAGCAACACGATGGGATTCCAGGCAGATACACATCCCTGCTCAGATGCCATCAAGGCCCAGCCCATGAGCACCTTGCTTCTAATTCTTCTCATAGCTGTTGTCTGGGGTTATCTGCAAGACTGCTTTCTGGGTTTGAGCAAGGGAAAGGACGGCTCTAGGGCAGTCTGGACAAACACCAAGGCTCTAAAGCAATATTTCTAGGATTCCAGAGCCAACCTGACCAGTTGAATTAGAGTGATCACAATGTTGCACACTTGGCCTTTCGATCCTCATGGGGTTTGAGATTGTAGAACCCTGTAGGTAGGAAATTTCCAGAAGGGAGGACACCATGTTCCTAGTTCTCCAGTTTCTAACATTGTTCAGAACACGGGGAAGTCTCTCAGTTTAAATCAAAGAGAGCTGCTTAAGTGTGTCAGCTGCCAGCATTAGAAAGAAATTTTCTTTGCTTTTGTATCTGTCTTCTTTATTTTTCCAGTAACTCCCTGTGGTTCGTAGAAGCAGGTTCTACCACGTGGGAATGTGGAGTATATTATGGAGAATATTATGCAAGTTTACACCATAGAGAAATGGAAGCTAATTTATGGCTAATATAAAGACTTGAATAACCTTGATGGGCAAACTGCCTCATGGTGTGGGAAGTCCTTCTGTTGCTTTTATTGGTTAATGAGTAAAGAAGCTGATTTGGCCTCTGATAGGGCAAAGTAGAGCTAGGCGGGAAACCTAAATTGAATGCTGGGAGAAAGAAGGGGGAGTCAGTGAGATGCCATGTAGCTGTCAGAGGAGACAGACGTGCCCCAGAACTTTACATGTAAATCACAAGCCTCATGGTAAAATATAAAATAATAGAAATGGGTTGGTTAATCTAAGACATAAGAGCTAGCTAGCAACATGCTTAAGTGGTTAGCCAACCAGTGTTTTAATTAATACAGCTTTGTGTTATTATTTTGGGTCTGAGCAGCTGGGAACAAATGAGCAGCCTCTGTCAACAGCCTCATTTTATATTTTGGGAGAGTAAAGTTCAGGGACACCCAGTACCCAGGTGGGGTTAAGATCCAAGTTTTAATTAAAATGGGTTTTCACCCTGAGTTAATATTCCATAAGGCTAAGCCCTCTTCCCTTGGGTTTTGGCTGTCCAGCACTTGGGAAGAAAGCAAAGGCAGATGTTATTACAAACCTATATGTTTCAGAGAGTGTGAGGGGAAAGTGTATCTTGGTGTTCCTGAGAGGGTTACCTTCAGAATCAGAGGCGACACCTTAATCCAAGTGAGTGAACTTCCTTCCCCGGAGGAACATCCTTCACAGTTTCTGGGATACGGAAGAGGGTTGCTTCTGCAAGCCCAGGCCAGGTAACCATTCCACCACAAGGCTAACTGAGAATGCTTCTCCTTGTCTTCTCTCCATTGGCTAATAGATGCCAGTTCTATTTACCTTCACTCATTTCAATGAGTCAAACTATACTAACAATAGCACTCATTCCTCAGGCCACCCACATGATCTCCTGTGTCCCAAAGTCCCCTCACTGAGGATTAAAATGTTGGTTTCCTGCTAACCCAGACCCCTACCTCCATCGTTGTCTTTGCTGTCCCCACAGGCGGTTTCCATGGACGTGTCACATCCAGCTCCTCTCCAGCCCAGCTGGCAGACACAGTGCCACCCATTCAGGTCCAGGGTACATCTACCATTTCCATTGCACAAGCCAGGACAGCCCTCTGTAAGACAAGGCAGGGAGTCAAGGGCTGGGTAGAAGTTATTATAATACATGCTATTACCATGGCAACTGTTACCCCTGCACTCTGCACTCATGCTGTACCAGCTGCCTAGACGATGCTTTCACATCTCTCTGTCTCAGCAGCTGGGGAGGCAGGGACCACAGCGACTCTCCACTTTACAGAGAAGACAGCAGAGACTTGGAGAAGTAAGGACTCTTACTGAGGGGGTCTGGAACCCTCAGCATCTCCACCTCCCCCCCCCCCCATTACACAAGCGATCAGGATTTGGAGCTGCAGTCAGAGGATCAAGTCTGCCAGGGCCTGACTAGGGAGGTCTTCCACCCATCCTCAATCCTGTGCTTGGTCATCTTGGCTCTTGGCCTTTAACTCATAGAGATTCCCCTGCCTCTGCCTCCTGGGTGCTGGGATTGAAGGTGTTCTGTAACACTTGGCCTAGAGATGTGCCTTTCCCCCAGTTCTTGCAACTAGGTCAACGCGAGTGGGCTTTAGGCTTTTTGTTTATTGGCTCCCCTTTTCTCCTAGACAACAGTTTTTGCTTCGAGAATGAGGGCTTTATACCAGGGGAGCCCAGGAGACTGTCACGACATAGGCGAACTCCTGCTGGTCTCAAGTACAAAGGAAGATCCAAGCAGTGCTAGCTGCTCAGATGTGTATCTCCACACCCGTCCCTTGTTACGCATCTTATTTGGGTTAGCTACGGGCACAGAGATGAAAAATACCTAGCTGTATTCTTGAGAAGCAGGCATCCTACCAAAGTGCCTCGACGGAGACCTAAACTACACAGCGGGAACTAGGAACAGCTATGGCCATCTGAGCAGGCATGGGTGACCTAAGAAAAAGATCAGGACAATGCTTGGACCCCATTACTTCTGCTCTGACCCCATGATGAGGTGGGGACTTTTAGTAATAGTCAAGGAGGCCTACAGGTTTTGATTGCTGCCCTTTTCAAGCCTGGTTTGTGGCTCAGAAGGCAAAAGCTATCGCTGTACAAGACCGATGACCTGAGTTTGAGTCTAGGAACCCAGGGTGGAAAGAGAAAACTGATTCCTAAAGATTGTCCTCTGACCTCCGCACCTGCGTCAAGTTACATACAGTCGAGTCCCACATGCTTTTGTGTGTGTGAGAGACACATACACATTTCAAAAAGGAAGGGACTTGTGCTTAAGAAAACATTAGGTTTCATAGCTCACTTTCGCTTCTATTCTTTCATCCAAATTCTTTTTGTTTCTATTCTTTCTCTTGCGTCCATATTTCCATAATGGCCAGCCCTCTTCTCTGAGTGACTATCAACTCAAACTATGCTGTTCATGGCGTCTCTACTTCCTCTCCTCTGCTCCAGCCTCCAGGGAAGGAATGAGTTACACTAGTTTACTGTGATGAGCCTCAAACACCTGCCCATTTGGCTGTAAACTGAACATTCTGCTGCGAAAACACAAAACCATGGAAAATAAACCTATTACCACTTGGGGGGTTGTTGCCATTTTCATTTTCTTTTCTTTCTCTTTCCTTTCTACCTTCCTCCCTTGCTCCCTTCCTTTCTTTTTGGCGACAGGGTCCTACGTAGCCCACATTGACTTCACACTTGCTATGCAGTTGCAGACGGCCCTGAACTTCTGATCATACTGATTCTGCCTCCCAAGTACTGGGATTACAGGTGTGCACCACCACGTCTGCTTATGTGGCGGTGGTGATTAAAGCCCAGGTTTCATGAACGCTGAGTGAGCACTCTGTTAGCTGGGCTCCGTGACTCATTATTTTTAAAGGGACAACAGACCTGGCACATATAAACATTCAGGGAGTAGCTGATAGGTCAGAATCTGAGACTAGTATTTCAAGGACTTAAAAAATGCATATTAAAATTAGCATGCAAAGATTAGATACCATTATGGCTCAAGGGCTTTGGATAGTTGACTCTTATTCCAACAAAAATCAGAAGTTCACTTCCTCTTGAGATGGTCCATGCAGACACCAGCCAAGCAATGCAACCACTGTCCTTTCCACTCAAAGGAAGAAACACTGGTTGCATGTGGGGAATCCAGTGGGGATCACACAGAAAGCTTGGTAGAAAATGTAGAGAACGTGTGGGAGGCTAGCCTCAAAACTGATCAAGGAGAAAAGCTGTAAAACTGGGTGCTGGGAGCAGGGGGTGACATGCGGGTGACGGATCTGTGTTCTGACTAAGCCACCATGGTCAGTCACCCAGAGTGATCTCAGCAAGCAGAGCCTCTCCTGTCTTTCAATTAGGCTCAAGTTTTCGTCCATCTACCCAGGGACTGCTTTTAATTAAACTACTCATCCTGGGGTTAATCTTAGAGGGAGAAGGTGAAAGCTTTAGCAATATTAAGATACTCTTTTATTTTGCCGTGATACAGCATCTCATAAGATGCAGAAAGGACCTTTTGTGAGCACCAGCTTAGGAGCCACACCAAAGGCCAGCTCTGTGACTCTGTGGCCAGGGGACCCGGCCATGTTATTAAATATTTTTGAACCCCAATGTTCTTAATTATAACATAGGGGAATTAGGAAGGCTCAACAATCTGGCACTGTGATCCCAAAGCAGGCACAGGCTATCCATGAGTCATGAGCACAACGTGTTCTAATAAACTTGATTATTAACAAAAATCTATGACGAGGTAGACTTGATCTGTGGGCTATGTATTTCTGGTAGATGCCTCAGGACAGCAAGGACAATGACAACTGCCATGTACTCGGGGTCCTACCACGGATAGCCCCTGGGCTAGGTACTTTGCACAGATTGTTCCTCAAAGGGGAGACTTTTCGGGGCTGGAGAAATGGCTCAGTGCATAAAACACTTGCTGTGTAGATGTGAGGTCCTGAGTTTGGATCCCTAGAATCCAAACTGGGCCAGGTACGGTAATTTCATTGTGTCTACTTAGAGCTGGGCGGGTGAGACAGGAGAAGCCCCAGGTTCTCAAGGCCCAGCTAGCTTGGTACATACCGTGGTGAACGAGAGACTGTGCTCCAAATAAGGTGGATGGTGAGGACCAACACCTGAGGCTATCCTCCGGCCTCTGCAAGCATGTTGTAACTTGCATGCAACCACATTCATACACAAAACCTGGCTGTGTGTGTATGTGTGTCAGAGAGAACACCACACTTTTAAAAAATAATTTTCCAGATTTTCATTTTCCAGATTTTCAGAGACGTTCCAATTTTACACCATTAGTCTTAAGTTTTTAATTGAAAAAACAAATATGTTTTGTAGTTATGGGGACACTGAAGCTTGCCAAACTTAAACTCAGGTTTTTTTTTTTTTTTGAGACAGGGTTTCTCTGTGTAGCTTTGGATACTGTCCTAGAACTTGCTCTGTAGACCAGGCTGGCCCCGAACTCACAGAGATCTGCCTGCCATTGCCTCCTGAGTGCTGGGTTTAAAGGAGTGCACCACCACCGCTCGGCATTAACTCAGATCTTAGCACGGTCACTGGACTCTCTGTTCATGGGAAGATTATCACATTAACTCTGAACTTCAGTTTTCATATCTGTAGGTATGAAAGAGGCACTGAGAAGATTAAATGGAATGGTTTATGCCAGTACTCAGCCCAGTAAGCATGGGAGCTGACAATACAAGGGGCATTTACTATATAAGGGCCGTTAAGACTGGATTGGATTTTAGCTTTGTGTAACTTTACTACGAGCTGCACTCGCAGGAAAGTAACCCTCTGCTGCTCAAGCTGTGCCATTGTTTAGGTCTCACAAATACTAACTTCTCTGAAGTGAAGGGGCACCCTAGCGGTGGAGCTCTGGGGTCACTATGCCATGCAATTGGCATTGGTGTAACACGGGCAGTGCCACGAGTCACCTCAAACTTCCATAGCTGGCTGTCCTTCTGGTGACAGCCACTCTGGCTATTGGTTAATTTCGCAGTAGTTCAATGGTCTCACTCCCTCTGTTAGAATGCAGACTCCATAAAGGCATCAGGGCTTCACGGGTGCCTTCACACAGTAGGCACTTACCACACACTTGCTCAAATGAACCAACAGATCAGAGAGAAATGGATTCTGCTTCTTCCCTTCTGACTGATAAGGGTTGAGAAAGTTACCTCCCCTGTCTTGGTCTCGGTTTCCTGATGTATAACATGAATAACCCATTAGGCACTTCTAGCAAAACTGACCAATGAAGAAGGACAGAATATCAGACTCCATCAATCGATTTATAAGCTCAACACGTTTTATGCATCACCTACTGGGTGATAGACTTCGTGTTAATAGATGGGTGGAGGGAGATATCTTTTGCCTGCATTTTCCTGGAAGGATTTAAACTTAAATTTATTTATTTTGAAATGGTTTTATTAAGCGGCCTAGGTTGGCCTTGAGCTTGTGAGCCTCCTTCTAACTCAGCCTTCAAAGCTCTGAGATAATAAATTTGTCACTCACATCTGTTGGGGCTTAAGATCTTAAACACTCATTCTCATAGGGAACTCTGTGAGGGACTGGTGGTAAGGGGTCTCTAAAGAGAAGCTACAGGGGCTGGGTGTGGGGATCAGTGGGTAGACTGCTCGCCTAGCGTGCATGAAGCCCTTAGCTTGGTTCCCAGGAATGTGTGTGTGTGTGTCTGTGTGTGTGTGTAGAATCTGGGTGTAGTGGCACATGGCTGGAATCTCAGCTCCTGGGAGGTGGAGGCAGGAGAAACAGGAGCCCAGGTCATCTTTAGCTATACAGAGTTTCAGGTCAGCAAGGGCTAATGACCCTGACGCAAGCAGCAATACCAACAACAATGGCAGCCGACCAAAGACAACCAAGCGTCTGTTGTCAAGGGAGTTCGGCAAACACTTCGGCTCTTATCTCAGTCACACTGAATGCTAGCACCTCACTGAAGAAAGCCCCTTGCTTGTTTCCAGAGCACTTTCCATTTTGGACTTGGAACTCTTTTCCCCACATATTTGCTGTGATAGTCTTGTCCAGGGCACCCCTCTTGGGTTCCTGTGAATTCCTCCGGTTGCCTACTCTACACACTTAGTGCTACTCAGAGGCACCCAGGGGAGGGGAACTCTTAATATGGGGCCACTTTATCCATTCTTGGTTTCTTCAGAAGACCCAAGTTCCACCCTGAGGACCCACACAGTAAGTTGGCATCAAACAGCCTCAGGGTACTTGTGAGTGAAGTAGGTTCACTTGCTTCTGGCACCCGTCACCCCCACCCCATTAGCCAACATGGGGAAGTCTCCTCTGGGGTAACTTGCTGACTTTCTTAAAGCAATGTGCCCATCCTTCCCCATGGGAGAAGCTCGTTAATTCCACAAACCCTGAAACTCATCAATAATTCAGAGAGCCAGAGAGACATTAACAGTCCCCTATGGAAGGGCTCACACCAGGCATTTGCTGGAGCCAAAATAATGTAGTCTGAAGATTTAGAGGAGGGCTCAGCTTTTCAAAAGAAATGATGCCCTTTAAATGACAAGGGACCACTTCATTTCAATATCACCTCTGCAGCTGGCCAGCATCAGGCGTGGCCAGGAACCTTTCAGAATCTTGTGGAGCAGCAAGCGGGTTGCCTCCCGCCCAGCACATGCCCTTCCCAGCGCATGCCCTTCTCACTGTGTTTTGTCCGTTGCACCCTTTCATCTCTGCGCCCACCTCCCTGCACGAGATCAACATCTTTTCTCACCTCAGTGACAGCATTAATGTAACTGATCTTTTTGCTCCCAACATTCTCCTCCAACTCCTTTTCCACAGAACGGACTAATGGGAGCCCCCTAAATCACAAATGTCTGTTGCCCACGTTTAAAAAAACTTTTCATGGCTCTCTTAAACCCCATGTCAAATTCCACAATCTGCAAGCGCCCTGCCTCCTTTGGTGAGGTCTCCAAATTGCCACCATCAGGGCCCTTATCACACTGGTTGGGAGATTATTTGCTTCTGAGTCTTCTCTAAGAGACTGTAGATCCCCTGCAGAGAGAGCCATTGCTACTGTGTGGCATCCACATTTCCTGGCAGCTTATGAGACCAGACAAGAGACTATTATTTAATGTACCCTCTACCAAAGCAAGTGGGAAGAGAACAGAAGTGGTCTTTCTTTGAGCCCCCCCCACCCCACTTTGCTTTGACAAATCTCAAGCAGGCCAGTGCAGATCTCTGAACTGGGTTTGAGAATCAACACAGGACACTGGCTGTGTGGGGTTTGCTACATTCCCAGATTTTACCAAGAAGTATTTGTCTTTTAAAGGAAGTTCTGGTTCACTGACCTCTCAGCCCAATGAAGGTCTGACAGTGGAATTTTCTGAACTACAGATCAGGGCAGGTGACTTGAGTAAGATGTAAACTACTTCCCAGAGAGGATACAGTTGGCATATGTGATTTGGACGTAAAATATTGGAAACTGTGAGACATTCTTGGTGACTTATGGTGATAGAATACAAAATGTTGGAAATCTGGATATGACCAGAAAGTCCGAAGTTCTGGCTTCAGGACTTCCCAGACGTGTAACCTGGGTGAATCACTAAAACTCCCTCAACTTTGGCTTTCATTTTCACCCAAATGGGTAGCATTAAATCTGCTTCCTTTGAAAAAAAAATTAACAGGACTCAAGACTCATGGGCGCAAAGGACTCCACACGGTAGGGAGCGGTCCACTGAGTAATGACTCTGATATGAATTTAGTCTACACTCTGATGGTGAGTGCATTGAACACTTGTCCCAGGAGAACGCTGAGATACGTCTGTTTCCTGCTGGGATGATTTTGTTCTCAGCAAAGGTCAGTGTATTAAAGTCAACAAACCTTGCTTCCTATCCGTTTGGTTGGGTCCTAGTAACACATTGACTGCAGGGGCAAGATTGACCCAGCTGAAAAGCATTTAGTTCGTTATTGGTCCCTGTTGTTTGACTGTGAACTGTCCCCTGTAGACTCATATTTGAACACATGTTTCCCAGCTGCTTGGGAAGGCAGCGGAACCTTTTGGAGGTGGAACCTTATTGGAGGGAAGAGGATCACTGGGGGTGGACTTTGAGGCTTTTGGAGTAAACTGTACTTCCTGTCTTCTCTCTACTTCCTGACTGCTGAGGTAATGGGGCTGGCAGGCTCATGTTCTTACTGCCACACTTTCCACTGTGATGGACAATATCCCCTCAGACTGTCAGTACACTCATTTTACAGATGAATATGTGACAGGGAAGTCACCTGCCCCGTGGTCACTCTGGCTGTGGATATGGGAGCTGGGATTCAGCTGATTACAGAATACAAGTCCCTAACCAACGGACACAGGGATTGTGTTTAGACCCAAGGATTAAAAGCTATGACGTCATGCTTCTCCTTAGGAAGTGCTGGGTTCTTTTAGAAGTTTCAACCCGAGCCTTATTATTACAGCTCTGATGTCTTCGCGGAGAATTAGACATCACCTAAACTACATCAATCTTTCAACTATTACAAATCACGCTGCCATTAGGGGATACTCTTCGAAGAACAAACTTACCAAAGCCAGGCCTTCTCTGTAAAGAAAAACAGACAGCGAGCAATAGACTACCCTCTCCCCAGGCTGCGGTCTACTTCTTGTTCCCAGAGCCTGGCCTGAGGACCTAGCACACAGTGGGTGTGCCCCATGCGGCTGCTGGGTGAAGGAACACAGCAGTAACGGGATGCGGTCCTCGAGATTGTTTTCTCTTGCTCTTGAGCCTCTCCCTTTCCCAGCCCACCCAGGCTGGTCCCTAGTGTCTGAATTCTGATGGGCCAGAGGCCATAAGGAATGGGTAGGGTGACATGAGATGGGATGGACGGGGTGGAAGGTCTGGGGGTGGGGTGCAGGGGTGATGGAAGGGTCGCAACACAATGGTAATGTCACAGACAGCTCTACGTGACTCGGGCAAAGAACGACATTCTCCGTCGATTCACCGCCCCGTGACCCCAAACCCACCCTCCTGCTGTGACAAAGCTGGGGATGTGGCAGCATGTAGACACTGTCATGCCAATGTATACATTTTTATATGCACGCAACTTTTACGCTCACACACAAACACAGACACAAAGACAACAGGAAAATAGAGGAAGACCATACCTTTAACTACCCTATCCAGATAGTGAGCTTGGGAGATAAAAGACAGGACATTTAAGGTAGGACCAAGGAAGTGCAATACTGCCTGCCGTGTGACCATGCTGAGTGTTAAGGAGACACTAGGGAAGGGTGGGGAGTCAGGGTGGTGCCCAATGTTTGGGATAGGCCTCTGCCATGGTTGGGGGGGAAAAAAAAAACCAAAGACGTACAACCAAAGACAAAATGATATGGGATAGAAGGACGGAGAGCAGGCGCATTCTCCATGAAGAGCCCAAAGGAATGGCCAACTCATTCTGGGATCCAGGCATTTGGAAATGTGATCGTAGAAGCGGAAGACATATGGAGAAGGACAATGGAAAAAACGAGTCTGGGAAGCTGCACGAGTGGCCACAGTCCTGCCCTGTCAGGTTCATTAATGTTCACAGAAAACTACAGCTAACCCCTTGGGCTACCCAGAGCGATGGCCGACCTCCCTCAAGGGGAAATAGCTATACTGACAAATTATCTGGGCAGACAAACTCCCGAGAAATTAGAGGTTGGAGATCTGTAAATTTTGCCTAATTTCTGATATACACTTGGGTTCTAGGTTGAGACTTTGGCTGAAATACATTGCTAACTCATCTGTTTGGCATTTGAAAATTATCCAGGAACACGCATGTCTACACAGACTCAAATGCAGAATGTGGGGTGTGCCAAGTAAGATGTACCCCTACTTTGTGCATCTTACGAAGGATGTGAGGCGTAGATCAATGAATGTCACTGTGGAAAGTGGGAAAGGCAAGGGAAATCTTGACTTAACTCAAGAGACAGAATGATGGATGCTTGGCTTTTCCAAAGGAGGGGTTATTTGAATTATGTAACACTCTAAGGTTTTGCCTACTTGTGAGGATATCTGCCAAACATTGCTCTGATTTCTAAACCCAGTGTGTACACGTGGTATGTGTCTGGACACCCAGAACAGTACTAATCTCTTCAGTTCCAGCCTATAGTACATATTTTACCCACCTCGTCGGGGTGTGGAAGAGCCTTCCTTTTCTGATTTCTCTACACCTCTTTTTTCTGAGTTCTCATACAGGCCAGGCAGAAGGCACAGTCTTCGAAAGCAACCAATGAATGCCTCCAGGTAGGCTGTACCCCATCCTCAGCTTGATTTCATGTGTGACTCAAAAGTCCCTGAAACAGGACTGAACTATAATAATGGAATGGCTTTATCTGGAAGCCAAATGATTGTATAAATTGTAAGACTATTTTTTTCTTCACTTCATAAAAAAGATAGACAGGTACCATTGCTCTGTCTGTCTGTCTGTCTGTCTTTCTATCTATCTATCTATCTATCTATCTATCTATCTATCTATCTATCTATCTATCATCTATTAACCTACCTAGCTATCCATCTATTCATCTATGTATTACATCTATATATCTGCCTGCCTGCCTATCTATCTATCTATCTATCTATCTATCTATCTATCTATCTATCTATCATCTATCTATCAATCATCTACCGGTTTGCATCAAAATACTTGTAGATGAGAGAATCTGTTCTTAGTTCATGTATCAATGCAGTAACTGTCATGATGATAGATGTATCAGGAAGCCACGTGGCCAAGTGGAAAATTGGGAGCAGGTGATTTAACGGGGCCTGTAAGCATCCCTTTATCCCTGGAGGTACTGTGGGCTCTGTGCAGGAGGACATATGAAGGTACTATGAAGGAGAATGGCTTTTAAGCAGGAGTGAATACACGAAGCCATGGGATGGCAAACATAGGGACCACCCAAACGAAAGAAATGGAACACGGGAAAAGCCCATCTCCAAACCAGCCGGGAGGTCTCTGGCCGAGACGAGAACTTCGCCCGTTCTTGGTTCGTCTGTTTCTTTAGTTGTCTAAAAGTTTATTCGTCTCAGTTTGCAAAGTGGTCTAAGATCTTGTAGCCATCACCTGTGTGGTGCCCCGGAGTTTTGCCACCAGAGAGCAAGGGCACATACATGCATGGAAAGTCCCGGGGCTGGCGGATTTCTTCGCTTTCCCACATGCGGAGCTCCTGTGGAGGATCCTGGTTCAACATTCTTCTAGCTACTCTAGACTCAGTGACACAGCACGTGTGGCGTGAGCTGTGACTTCCCTCCCAAGGATTTGGGGAGATGGGTCCCCCTCACTGGGATCCACATGATCACCTCACTGTGTAGCTTAGGCTTTGAGGGAGCTTTCTGATTGTCTCCAGACTCAATGGTGGCTCCCAAAGGTGAGGTACACTCCACGGGCTAATCTCCTGAAAGCCACGGCTGACTTCAGAGGGCTGAAGGAATGAAATGCCATTTCATTTCCAAGGACTTTGCAGTACGATAGATCTCTATTAGGAACAAATACTTTAATACCTTTTAAGAACACTTGCTAATTTCTCCAGACCACAGGTGGGAACAGAAGCCAGCAGAAGTGACCAAAGCAGCTTAGGCTGTTTTCACAGTGTGGGTTTTCAGGAGGAAAGTGTGGGCCTTCAAAATTTCAAACCCCAAGTCTACAGCAGGGGTTCCTCTGCTACGGTGACACCAGAGGTCACACTGAGCAAAACGGCTGGAAGCCCCAGTCATGGCCAAGTCCAAGAGTTCTCTGGAAAGGGAACAAGGCTTCCTTGTCTCGGGCTGTAGAAAAAGGAAGTGATATCTGGGATTTTGAAGTTCCATGCCGTTTACTTAAACAAAGGCAGAAGCCCACACTGTGACTGACTGGACATCTTGACAGGAATGTTTTCAAATGCCGCCATCTTGAAATCCACGATGTTAAGTTATTTTGAGAAGATGGTGGCCACCTCATAGTCTGTGGTTTGGAAGGTGGGTTCAGGAGTTCGTGAGATCTCTGCATCGTTCAACTCAGGGCTCCAAGATGAAGGTGCTGTGGTAGCAGCATCTTCCTCCATAGACTGCAGGTATTTCCTTCATTTCCTTGTTGCACAGGTGTTCTTGGGTTCTTCCTATCTCCTTGTCACTGAGAAGATGGAGAAACCAACAGCAGCACAGGGTCATTTCCAGTAAGTTCTGGGGTGGTGGTGGTGGTTTTAGATCTCTTTGGTGTTCCTGGGACCACTGGTGTGAAGATGCAGGTTTGTTTTTGTTCACTTGCCTGGATCCACAGAGGTTCCTAAGGGTTTTCCCTCACAGTAGCTCCCAGGAGCACTGGGGCCTCTATCAAGGCCTCAAACATGGCAAGAGGCTTCCCCTTCTCACTCCCCTAGAATCTGGGGTTGACAATTAACCCTTGCATCACTGGCTCACACTATGACAGATGAAGTAGAGATCATTACAGTAGGTGGTGGAATGGGGGTTATCGTCACGTGAATGTCTTTCAGGCAGATACCAATTACCAACATGATGTCCTTACTGAGACCCAACAGGTCCTTGTTCTTCTTCTTCTTGAATGCAGGATTGGTAGACGACGGGTCAGTGGTTCCTACCTTGAAATGACCCCACAAGTCTCCTTTATTTTCTTCCGGTTTCCCACCCTTCTCACAGGTGCACATCTCCAGGAGACGCCGGCAGTCAGACTCGGACTCTGACAGCCCCGGGGGGGGGGGGGTCATCATGCGCTCTTTCCCTCTCTCTCCCTTTCCTGTGGGCTCTCAGGCCCCATTGTGAGAGAGAGCTTTTGGGAATGAACAGCATAGGGGCATCACCCGGGTGCTGACACCTCCGGAGCGGCTTCTGAGCTCTTGTGGAAGGACAAATCTGATTATGAGGTGAAACCAGAGTGTTCCCATTCGAAAGTGGACAAAGTACTCTGGAAGATTCTGCGGCTTTCTTGAAAATTCCCCTTCATCATGAAGTCTGGTTTTGCTCATTCAGGTGATTGCGTCACCGGAGTGTTATTTTGGTCTTTCCTCCCAGAAGAGGCTTTTGTTTAAGAATCGGGGTTTATGTGATTGGACGGCTCTCCCAAAGTTCAAGTAAATAATTCTGAATGTCTGGCATCTCCTGCCATCACAGCTTTGGGGTCAGGGTTGGATTTTATAAGTGAGATCAGAAGCTGGCATTTCCCACACGTGTTCTGAGGTTTCGTAGATGAGGGGGCGCTGAGGTGAATAAAATAATCACCATAGAATTGATCCAAAATGTATGTGTTTTCAAAGACAGGGGGAAAGAATTAAACACCTTAAATTTAACAATGATTTTCAAATTTTCTTAAGAAACTGGAGGTCAAGTCTTGGACTGGCGGGGCCCATAACATTCCTGAAACAGACATCTGAGAACGCACTCCTGATGACTGTGTATGAACCATGCACTTGAGGAACAGAGCCAAGTCAATCCATCTTACCTCAGCTTCTAGACTAGGAAACCGCAGTTCCATGTACGCAAATGACCGCCACATACGCAAATGAAAGCATTTGTATTGAGGGAGCAAAACAAAATTGACGAATCTCTCGTTTTTTTGGGGGGGGGGCAGTTTCAGGTGAACTACTTCTGGGATGATGGGAGGTGGAGGAGAGGGATGGAATTCCATCATCACCAGCGACACCATCCCGCTGTTCATTCTGTGATGCGCTGAGAGAGAAACTGTCCCAGGCAATCATGTGGTTTTCCTGTGGCAATCTCACCAGAGAAGTATCTACTAGGTGCTGAGAGAGGGTGATTCCTCGCCTAAGGCATGGGACGCAGTCTCACAAGAGTGAAAACAATACTATCATTAAAGAGGATGCCATTGATGTGTTTTCTCTTATTTGGAAAAACCAACCTCTTTGGAGATAAAACAAGCAGCTTCCTTGAAAGATCCGGGGAGGGTGGGTGGGTGGGAACCAAATCTCTAAAGGAAGGTGTGTGATATCTACTATAACAACCAGCTCTGGGAAGTGTTCCTGAGGGACAGCGCTTCTTCTGCCCAGAGTTTCCTCGGTCTTTATGTACTTCCTTCCTGCTGTAAGGTAAGCATGTCATTACTCCTTCCTGTTTGCAGAGGGTAGTAATGTTGATATAAACAGACCCTGAGTCTGATCCCTTCCACGGCATGGAATTGGCATCAAAGGTACCAGCATCTGCTCTGGTTGGGAGAGAACTGGATTGCAGGGTAGGTTCTAGGTTCAGGATCGTGAGCTATTCTGGCAACAGTGAACTGGTAGGAGAGAACTGAACGCTTGGCATGTCCCTCACGCCAGCACCCTCTTTCCCATAGGTGATGCTCACAGAGGTTACAAAAGGGGGGATTTCTCCTTCCTACCACTTCAGTGAGGAGCGGGGTACTCATCATTGTCTAAGCTGAACCCCTAACCCCTTCTATCCTGCAAGGTGACTGACGTGTTCCTTCAGCATGAGGGTGCTGGGTTTCTCACAGGGATGCAGCTGGCCACAGCAGAGACCCAAAAAGAGAAGGGAGCCATGCAGGGAAATTACACAAGGACAAAGAAAACGCTCATCACACAATGAGAAAATAGCATCCTGAGACCAAGTCCTTTCATCTGAGCCACTGTGACTTGTCTGTGACCTCCTCTGTGTCCTGTGGCATTTTTCTCTTTTTGATATTTATGACTGTCAACCTTCCTCTTCTGCTATGCATATTTACCTCGATGTATTTCTTATCTAAAAGGAAAAACCATCTGCAATCAAAGAAGAAGCCGTTCTTAAAGGGAAACAATGGGGCAAGCAGGGGAGGTAGAAAGGACGGTACAGCTTCTTGGCACCAAAATAAATGGGATCTTCTTAAAGCTGGTCTGATGGACAGCTACGGCAGATATAGTCCGCCTGCCCACAGGTCCTGACACCAATCCTCTGCAGCGAGACCAAGGGAGGATTTCCCTCCTTGCTGTCATTTAGCATGGGTGGGAGGTCTTGTTTTATAAAGGGCAGTTACCTCTTGGAATTTGGGAAAGCAAACATAGAACTCCATAAGTAAGAGATGGAAAATGTGTTCTCTGTGAGTTCTGACTTTTTTTTTTTTCTAAAAATGTGTGAGCAGGGCGTGGTGGTGCACACTTTTAATCCCAGTACTCGGGAGGCAGAGGCAAGTGGATTGCTGAATTTTGGGAGTCAGCCTGGTCCACATAGTGAGTTTCAGGACAGCCAAGGCTACATAGTGAGACCTTATCTCAATAAAACAAAAGCAAAAGTGTGTGTGTGTGTGTGTGTGTGTGTGTGTGTGTGTGCATGTGGATCTATCTCAAAAAGCCAAACAAATCAAAAACAAAAACAAAAGTGTGTGTATATATGTGTGTCTATCTCAAAAAATCAAAATCAAATGTGTGTGTGTTTGTGTGTGTGTGTGTGTGTACACGTATCTATCTCAAAACCCCAAATAAATAAAAAACAAAAGCAAAAAGTGTGTGTGTATGTGTGTGTCTATCTAAAAAAAAAATCAAAAACTAAAGTGTGTGTGTGTTCATGCTCACGCACAGCATAGAGGCCACAGAAGAATCTTAAGGAACACCACCCACCTTATTTGAGATAGAGTCTCTTGTTGGCCTAGGGCTCACCAGTTGGGCTACACCCGTTAGCCACTGAGATCCTACTGCCCGCACCACTCTGGTGCCGGGATTATGAGCATCAGCCACCATGCCTGGCTTTGATATGGATTCCGGGGTTTGAACTCAGGTCCTAACGCTGGCAAGGCAAGCAGCTTACTAACTGAGCCATTCTCTGAAACCTGATTCTTTCTTTAGATGGGAATGAACTCCCAGGTTAAGAGGCTGAAAGTTTAGGCTGTCCTTGGAGTAAAGGAGAGAGGAAAGCAGAGGCTCTGAGACGACCAGGTTTACTAAGGATTCCAAGACAGACCTGAGATAGGATAACCTTACAGAAGCCATCAAGCAGCATGCAATGAGACGGGATGGCGCAGTCTACTGTGCAGAAGAGAAAGCTGTGTCACCACATGGAGCATGGGGTGAGGCCAAGGGGGCGGGGGACTCCGAGCCTGACTGGACAAACAGAGTCCCGCCTCTAGGCAGGGCCTGAGCTGGATGCCCGGTGGACACCTGGGAACCAGCTGCAAAGGACTGTAGGGTGAACAGCTGGGAACGGAAAAATCAAGCTTCCAATTCTTGTTTTCAAAGGTTATATGCCCTTTACTTTCAGGTCCCCAAGAAAGAGAAAATAATCCATAACTCTTTGCATTGTTAGAAGTGTAAAATAATGCAGTTAAAGCCTTAGGCACAGTGCTTGGCACATCATAAATACTCAAAAATTAGAAGCCATTATTGTTAATAAATAGGACGTGTTCCATAGCTGTTTATTAACTTGGGGATGTTGCAGGGGACCATGGATACGGAGTAATGGCAAAACAGAATGACTGGATACAAGGTTTCACCATTTGCTTAAAATCCCTTTGTCTCTCAAAAGTTAGGGCTTTTCTTTCCATTTCTATGAGACCCAAGGGGTCACTTTCTGTACTGAGAGGCACCTGGAATCCTGCCTTATAAAAGCCATGTGCTTACCATCTGATCACAAACCCTTTCTAAGAGAGAGAGAGAGAGAGAGAGAGAGAGAGAGAGAGAGAGAGAGAGAGAGGGAGGGAGGGAGGAAAGGGAAGAAAATGCGTACACAAAGCAGTCGATCCAATAAAGAGCTTTTGGTGAGTGTTCATTCCAGGATAATAAACCAAGCGAAACGTCTGGCTGTGTTTAAAATCAACAAAGCCAGCAGGAAAGGCTGAGAGACAGGAAGGGAAGAAGTGATCAGCTTGTTTTGAAAGCAGCCGACAGTGCTGCTTCAGCAGGGCCTGGTGTGGAGCAGCCCCCAGAGAGGGGAGAGGAGACAGATGCAGACAGGATGGAAGCCTGGGGCAGGGGAAAGAGAAATGCAGATGTGGCCTAGGGACCCTGGAGAAGAGTTTTTGTTGGGATTAGAGGCCTTTTCAGGAGCCTTGGATACTACGAGGAGCCACGCAGCCATATGCTGAAACCGCTAACGATGGTTACATGTTTGGGGCATTTCGCCGTGTGCCAGCTTGTGCCAAGCTCTTTGCTTCCCTGATTCTCCCCCATCCTACTGGTTAGGAAATTGAGATTCAGCGGGGCAATGGTCCTTGCCCATAGCCGCCACTTGACTCATCTCTGGGCAAAGAGCAATGTCGCATTTAGCTCGGGAAGGGCTCAACAGCAAGACCTGCTAATCAGCTAGATGCCACATGGGGAAGGCAAACTGGGGGAGGATGTGTGTGGAGAATGACAGATGGTGCTTTTAAACCCAGCTGATGTCTAGGAGAAGCCAGTCATAATGCCATCAGATGAAAGGACTTGTGGCCTCTATCCGCATGCAGTGAAGGCACAGGCTGGCCTCAAAGAGTCTTTCAGAGCAACCAGAATGCCCCGGGACCTTTGCCATACCGATGGTGCAGTGTTCACCGTTCCAGCCGGGGCTGCATTCACACTTGCCATCCCTGCAGGTCCCGTGTTCCGCGCAGCGAGGGTGGCAGGCCCGTTGGTCGCATGCGGCCCCCATCCAGCCGTCCTCACAGCGGCAGGTGCCTCCTACGCAGACGCCGTGGCCACCGCAGTCAGCAGCACAGATCTCTGTGGGCGAGAAAGAGGGGCAAAGGGGCAGGGGTGGGAGGAGAGAGAACAAAAGCTTATTGAGCCAGTTGTTGCTGGGAACAGGGGTCACCCTTGGCCACCTAGTTAGGCTCTGTGAGCGGTGGGGATTCCAGAGGCTCGGCAGAGTAATCTCCACGGGCAATGACCTCGAAGGAGCAGCCTCTGGCAGAGGCCCGCCAGCACTGGTTTCTTCGCCAGAATAGGGGGATTGTGTAGCTCTGCTCTGTTTGCTTTTCCCTATTGCCAGTCTGCCCCTGCTTTTGTGCTGGCCACTTCCAAAGGAGACCAGCCTTCTGAACAGATGTGAGAAAAAGTCCCATTTAATTAAAAGCCAGTTATGGGTGAAAACCAAGTGGGGATGTGTCCCTGTCACCAAATGAAGCGCTGGTGGGCCTGGTGAGGACCCCGTGATGATTTTCTCTACAGCTTTGACTCCAGTGCAGACAGAGAGGGAGGAAGGGAGGGAGGGGGAGAGAGCAGGGGTGGGGGTGGCTGGTTCATGCTTCTGTTTTCAGGGTTGTCCCAGATCTAGGTTTGTCCTGCGAAACTGGGTTTATTTTCTGGCCTTCAGCTTGATGCTCCCCACAGCTTCAGACTCCACTGAAATGAGCTCTCTGTCCAAAGTAAACAGCAGGGGAGGGGGACACTTCATGGCCAGAGTGGGGCTGCCTTGTCCTTCACAAAGGCTGCTCTGTGTGGGTGCAAAACACACAGGGCTGGATTCACAAGTCCCTGGGGCTCCGAGCCAGCAGCTGCTTCATGCTTACTGAAAAGCTGAGACCAAAAGGTTTCGAAACTGCAACTGCTTTTTAGGAAATTTGTGTAGCATGCGCGCGCCACACACACACACACACACACACACACACACACACATACACACACACACACACACCCCAGGTGATCTTCTCCAGGGCTCCAGTGGAGGCCTAGACTTGATCGACTCATGCCTCATGACCCAACAGTCTTCCCTGGTGTGTGAGAAGCTCGACAATTGTAAATTTCTTTGCAGCCCGGTTAAGTGGCCCCTGAGTCAAGCTGTCTCCACCCATTGCTCCCTTGCTAGAGGCACTGCTGCTCTAAGAAGTTGCTAATATTCTGGTACTTTGACAAAAGGGAAGGAAGAGGGCTGGGGGGCGGCTCAGTGAGTGTTTGCTGCACCAGCAGAAGTATAACATTAGTTTGTAACCTCTGCAACCACAGAGAAGCTGGGCATGGCTACAAGTCTCTGCAGCCCCCAGGGTCTGCCAGCCAGTGAGCCTGGGCCAGCAGGTGAGCTTCGGGTTTAGTGAGAGATGCTGTCCTCAGAGGAATACATAGGGTAGAGGGTGACGGAGCAGGGCACTCCCATGTGCATACACACACACACACACACACACACACAGCACATGAAGGAAAATAAATTGGATCTCAGTGGTTCTGAGATTTTTTTTTATCAACCTAGAATACAATAAACAAAGTTCTGGGAAATTTAAAAAGCACAATAAGAGTTGCTATGTACGTTGTGTTTCTACACAGCTATCTTGCCAAGCTGCCGCCTCAGAACAGAGGCTGGGGCTGGATGCAGTATACATGGCATCTCTCAGCTGTCCAGGGCCTGGGGAGCTGCTGAAGAGGGGCAGAAGCAGTTGTGACATGGAGCCAGGCACCAGGAGCTTCTGAGCTGTAGGATATGTAAGAAGGTCCTTTGGGTCCACCGAGTCACAGCTTTTGGTTTGGAAGGAGTGTGCAGTGAAGCCTTGCTACAAACAAACAAACAAACAAACAGCCTTCTGCTCTTCTCCAGACCCTAGTGAGTGCCCAGGGCAGAACACAGAGGGTCGAGAAACTCAAGGTGGAGGTCAGGGCAGCTCACTTCCCACTGGGCATTCAGAGAGGCTTGTGAGATCCTTGCCTGCTTAGGCACTGGGCTCGGGACTTGGGTGCCACTTCGTTCCTGTCTCTTGGTATCAACTTCCTCACCTACTTCTGGGGGGACCAAAGGATGTCTAAAGACCCGCTGGGCTCCAAGACATAGTCTATGCTACAGCATCCTCCATATTACACAATACAACCATAGCATAAGGCTTGGCTCAAGGTCTTGGCTTCTCTTCTCACCTGTGGCTAGCCACCTGCTTCTCCCCACCCCAGACTACACTCTGGGGTGCTTCTCTGTGTTACAGTCAGATCTTCAGCAGCCCCCGGGGTTGGGCTCCACCCTCTGGTCACTTCTGTTCCTGAACTGATACTTGTTAAATAATAAACAGATCGAGATGCCCACGTGACTGTTGCCCGAGGGTGGAGTATTCCCGTACATGCCACTCAGCCTAGCTCAATGTCCAGCAAGCCTGTCTGTCTGCATCTCTGGAGTCTGAAGATGGAACCGTGGCACTTGGTGCCCCGCATCCAGCAGGCACTTCAGAGTGACACCCCCCTCAGACAACATCTCGGGCTTGCCCAAAGACAAAGAGCAACAGGTTTTAGGCCTCAGACCCCTGTGGGTCACATCTCTGACACTTCTATCTGTTTATACACACTTAAAGGGCAGTGACCTCCTGGTGACTCTGGGGGCTGGCTGAACACCCTGGGAGAGAAGAATAACCCAGCATTTGTTTGGGTTTGCCCAGCACTTTTTCCAAGTGGCAATTGATGGTGTGAAGCCAACAGCAAACAGCGCTTCTGTCCACGGAGGTGTGAACCAGGAGACTGGCAGCCAAAGCTGTGGGGTGTGAGGCAGCAGGGCACAGGGAGGCAGAAGGGCCAAGGGCAGAGAGCTAGGCTTTGCCCTGCACTTGCCTCCTGGCCTTAGCTAACAGGCGAGGTCATCCCTCATTCCTTGGTATCAAAGAAGATTGGTCCCCCAACCACTAACCTCTTGAATACAGAAATCTATAGGTGTGCAAGTTCCTTATATAAAAGAGCATGGTACTTGCATTTAATGGACATATAACCTCCTCCATACTTTAAATCATCACTAGACTGAGTAGTCATGGCCAAACAACTGCGTTTATAGTTGTTTGCTATACTCTTTAGGGAACAGTTGCAAGAAAAAAAATCTATATTCAGTATAGATGAAGTTCTTGTCTCTGGTCTACAGTTGATCGAAACTCGAGAAGCAGGAGTTATGGACACAGACCGTGGGCTTCACCTCAGACTTAGTAACCAGGCAGTGCTGACTGCCAGGCCGGGGAGCTGCTCAGCTGCTCTGAGCATCCTTTCTTCCCTCTGTGTAACGGGAATGTGGAGAGCCACACTGCAGAGGTGATCTAGGTGTCAGGGAGCTCCTGCTGATTGACGTCTAGTGAGCCCTGAGCCTGAGCTATGTCTAGTGCTGAAAACGCACAGCCCAGTAAGATTCAGCCTCTGTCCTAAGACAGCACAGTCCGCAAGAGACACACACTGATTCTAAATAGTCAATGTATGCATTCTAAATATATATAAATTATAAATATATATATAAATTCTAAATACATAAACGTTGCAAATCATTAATATATGCATATAGCGTACGTACTTATACACAGCCATTATTAATACCTTTTGGTTTAGCTACCACGGGTTAAAGCCATGGCTCCGAGGAGGAGGCAGACCTGGGACTTATCCATGGCTTTGTCACTTACGGACCACATAAAATGCACTGTATTACACAACCCATTAAGCCTCACTTTGCATCTCTGTAAAGTAGGGCTGATAACTTTCACTTCGCTACCCTCACAGGCCTGATATTAGATCAAATGAGGTAATGCGGGGGAAAGATATTTCTGATTTAACGCTTCTATCAGGTTTTACACCTCTCGGTGCACATTTCGCGTTCGGTTTCTCACTAATTCTTACAGCAATGTTATGAGAACACCTCGTTACTGTCCTTTTTAGAGACATGGCTTCGGAGAGCTATGGAGTCCGCAGATGCTTGACAAAGTCTTGCAGGCATCCTTGGAATCATGCAGTCTGGCAAAGCAGACAGTTCTTTAAATGGAGACTCAGAAAAAGCAAGATGGATACCTAGGAGAACCCTTCCTCGAAGATCCAGCAGACCTCTCCTGCCCACTTCTGGCCCCACTGTTCTGTTTTTCTTTGTTCTGCCCGAGTCCAATCCTGGGTGTGCATGAGAAGAAATGGGATCTTCCGGGCAGAGTTCCTGGGATGACCCTGCATCTTTTTCTTTGCATGCAGAGTTTGGTCCAATCATCTGAACACGTTTCCCTATTGTCTAAGGCTGCCTGGTGACTGGGCACATCCCCCGCCCCCAGGCCTTTTACAAGCTGGCTTGTGAGCTCTGGCATGTTTTAACGGGAGGGGCCCAGACCGGGTGACCGTGATGTTTACGGGGTGCTAACTGATGGTAACTCAGAAAAGCCTGTTTGACCTGAGTGGAAGGACCCTCAGCGCCTGATGGGAGGAGAAACCTGAGACTCGACTTTACCGTTTGGCTTCAGACTGCAGTCCCTATCCCCTGCCCCCCAATACTCTAGTTTATTATTCTTGCCCTTGAAATGAAAGGAACTGTTTTATTTTTCCTCCTTAGATTCAGCCTTGACATTAAAGCAGATGAAACTTCACAGGACGCTTGGTGAGAACAAAACAGGACAGTGCTCTAGAATGTGCTTTGGCGGCTCATCTGCCATTTACATAACAGAAATGTCTTCTGTGGAAGTGGGTCACAGCTCCTCTCTAAATCTCAGGTTTCCTTCTAAATGGGGAGGGGGCAGGCGGTGGCATCAGTCACTTTAAAGAGTGTGGCAGGGCTCGTTCTCGCATGGGTAGCTTCCTACGCGCTAAAGTGACAGTGGGCTTGAGAATCAAAACCTGACAAAGCCTGCTTCCCTGTCCCCTAGAGTTGTATTCCAGCACAGCAGAAGTATTTAACCTAGGTCTATCAGGTCAAATGAACTGACGTGCCCCAAAGTAAAGAGCCTGGCATAGAATCTACACCTGGCGCAGTCAGAACAGGACCAATTTCACCAATTTCATATGTATTTTTTATTTATTTATTTCAATAAAAAGAAAACAAGACCTGGCAAGCATAGCAAAATCAAGAGATGGTGTGAATGCTGATGTCTGCCCCACACCTAGGGTAAGAGAACTTTTGGCCATGGCTACTTTAATGTGATCAGAACCAGAGCTTTCTGCCTGAGTGTGGAAGACCCCAGGGCCTGGGAGAAATCTTTTCTGATACACCAGCATCCTTCAGCAGTAGGATAGACTTGTTTTCAGATGTGAGTACCAAATTTCCCAACGGCCCTTGGGAAAATTCCTTAACCCTTTCTCAACCACAATTCATCACTTGATTGTTTGAACGTACAGAGAGACATAAAAAGATGCTGGAGAAGTCTGTTCCATGTCTGTTAGCTTAACCCCATCTCAGGGCCATGCTCTACAAAAATTACCATCAAGCACATCCAAACAGAGGTTCACTATTCTCAGTGGATAAGCTCTTTAGACACCCATCTCCCATCTCCATGAACTCGGTAACCGGTAATCGTTAGATGTCTTGGTCCATACACCTGCAGACCCATCTTCCTTCACGCTACAACCTGAGCTGTACCTGTCGTCTGCCTGTGACACGGATAAGGGTGGACACACGAGGAACAGGTGAAAAGGGCAGGAAAAGATGCAGGAGTTGATTATAGGCAATTATGCCCCAAAGTGCCCCAAATGGTGGGGAGATGCCCCTGGCTTCTCTCATTAAACACTAGTCTCCGTACAAGCCAAGACGAAGCCCGGCACTATCAAAGTTATATTTTGGTTTGTTGGGACTTACTTGACATCCCTAAAAAACCTGGTAGGTGAAGCTGTCTTTGCCATGATGGAAGAGATTCGTGCACACTTTCCTCGTAAAGCACCATCTACTCGGAAAGATGTACAAACTGGGAATAGAGAAGGCACCCTGCCCAAATGCGTGAACTCTCCCATGCATCAAGGAAAACGAGGTGAAGATGGTTTTGAAATTCCTGGGTGTCGAGACAGGGTCTGCCCCGTGTGATCTCTGGGATGTCTTCCTAAGTCTGTACTGCCCACTGAGAGGGGTAATAAGGAAGATGCTCTATGGTGCTGAAGACCCGAGATTTGGAGACCAGCCTTAGAAATGTCAATAGAGGGCTTAACAGTTTATAATGTTTCCTGACAGCATTCTCTGTCTAATTACTTGTCTTTAAAAATCTTGGCAGATGTCAAGTCCAAGTCACACTGGCCAGCATGTGAGTCAAAACGAGGGAGGAGCCAAGCATCCACATGTTCCAGAGTTATGGTGGTGCTCATACACATGCCCCCATCAGCACCTCTGGACCGATTTTCACTCATGTATCCCAACTGAGCCAACAGCGTGGGCAGATGAGGTGACTTGCTCAGTGGCATTTTGGCTAGAATGGAAGATGACTGTCTATCCTCGCTTCCTTTGTCTGTCAATTGTGCGATCAATTGAGGTTCGGCCTCTGATACAATCTGACAGTGTTTTCTTAGTATAAATTGTTTAGTAGATTATGGGCTGAGTTAAACAATGTGACTGCTGAAATTGGAGGCCAGGTCTCCTTCCCCGCCCTCATCCAATTCCTATTAGATTAACTTGCCCTCTTTTGCTTTTTTCTCTATCTGTCTGCTCAAACATCAGACTATCTATCTGTCTAACCAGGTAGTTCATCATTGAGAATGTCACCATCCACCCACCCAAACCACGTGATTTGAGCAAGTTGCTTCGTCTCTCTCTATGCCTCTGCTTTTTCAAAAATGGTATAAACAGTATGCAGATGAGGTGCTGATACCAAGATCTTGGGACCAGTTATATGAAGTCCAAGGAAGGTGCTTTATATTCCTCCCACCTCCAATGAGTAAATAAATAGTTATTAAATGTCATGTTTGTGCAGCAGAAATAGCGGGGGGGGGGGAGGGAGATTAGAAGGCAGGAGGGGGACAAGGAGATGGTACTCCACTGAGGTGCCTTTGCACAGTTGGTGAGCACTGAATCCAAAGCACAATTGGAGGGACAGGCTTTGTGGGCAGCTCCTCAGCTGGGCACAGAGTACAGGCAGAGAGATGGGTGGGGCCCGGGCTGCGTGAGGGACCATCCAGAACAATGCGCGTGGACTTAAGCGATGGTGTCAGTCCGCGGGAAGAAGGAGGAAGAATACCGGCTGCACGGAGAGCTGGTGAACAGATGTGGAGACTGGGATAGCCCTTCTGTGGACTGGGCATTGCAGCTCTGCGTGTGTGAAGAACTGCAGCTGGAGGGCACGGGAGGGGCTGCCCATCGCGCCCAGGGTGCCATCTGGCTGCCGGAAGGCAGATCCTTCCACAGCTGCAGCTGCGTGTCCAGAGACAGCGAGTGGCTGAGTGAGCTTGGGGACGGCAAGGCGGGTGTGGGACAGAGGTATGGGAACAAGAGGACAACCCAGCTAGAGGCCTCGGACGCTGGGAAGGGGTAGAAACTGAAAAGGGAGGGAGAGCCAGGAGAGAGCCCAAGGCGGCTTGTAGGTGGCAGGTTGTCACCAGGAGATCCCCTTAAAGTGGACGTCGAGTCAAGGGAGAAGGAGCTGAGGATTCAAAGGAGCAGCTTTTGTGGTCAGAGCCTGAGAGGGCATCGTAGAAACCTAGTCACGCTATGGACAGGAAGCTAGGCAAGAGGGAAGAGGGTGCCTTGCCTTATGCACATGGTGACATATGTGCCAGCCCTTGAGCAAGACCTTGTTAGCTGCCTCAGACAAGCAGCCCTGTAGAGTCACCTTTGCAGACGGCTACCAGAGAGCGGTCATTGCACTGGACCTTCCTCGGAGCTTCTGCCTGGGTTCTTCCCATGCGGCCCTCCTTGGGTCCATCTACACAGGCTCAAGTCTAAACCCGCTTTCAGTTCTAGCTCCAACACCAGTTGCTCCTTGGGTCCTCCTCTAATCCTAGCTGGAAACAGTCTCGTCTTCTCTATTCCCAGCACCCCAGTGTACCCCCGTGTGCAATATTTTCTCAGGGTCACTAACTCACCAGCATTGTCTGGAGAACCCTGCCTCCACAGATTAATGTCTGCGTTTCCTGGGGAGGGCCACACAGCAAACGTGTCTTCCATCACACCTTTGTGTTGCCGCATGGACCGGAGCGCACCATGTAATTATACGAAATTCTATGGCTTTGCAGAGAGTCAAGGGCTGGAGTCGGTTAAGGGGCTGTGTGTTCTGCTACCTCCTACCTGTGGAGAGCAAATGCTGCCACCTCCGAGCCTTATCTATGCCGTTTATAAAGTGGGAGATGATGACAGCTCTCCACCAGAAGTTTAAAAGTGACTCAAATATACACTGGGCATCTGCTAGGTGCATGATCTCCCTAGAAGCTCAGAATGTGGAGATAATGTAAAATTAGACCCATTTCTAAGGAACCCATGTGCACAAACTAACACAAAGTCAGCCACTTGCCCAGCGCATGGTAGGTTATGAGAAACTCCTTGTATCTTTACTCAAGTATGGCGGCCGCTCCTTCCTTCCCTGGCAAGCTGAGCAGATGGTTGTTTTGTCTCCGCACAGGTTTCTGGAAGAAACCAGGAGAGGACGAAGGTACAGACAGAGCCCCCGACATATGTCTGTCCCTTCAGTAATTAGTCTCCTCTAGACATCAAGACCAAACTCGAGCCTCTCTCCTGCTTTTCAGCCTCCCTCACTATAACCCTCCAGCCAGAACCGCTCCAGTCATGGATGGCTCTGCTCCACAGACCGAGCTGGCAGCGAGCTAATGAGCCTTGGAGAGCACATGGCCCTTCACCTCATTCGAGGAGCCTGGAGAGCTCTCAGACCAGGCAGACACGAGAAGCCCAGGACGGAGGCGCAGAGCGGGGTTTCGCATCTATTTCCCCCAGAACTCAGGTTTCAGGTGAGTGCCCTTGGTGAGAAGCAGCAAGCCATTGCTGTTCATCTGAATTGGAGGTGATCTGGCTTCCTGATTAGAGGGCTTCAAACCCAGCCCAGAAGAGGATTCTGCATGGTGTGTGAATTGGCAGGATGATAAACCAGGGAAGGGCCAGGGAACAGGGAAGCCAGAGGACGTGACTGGGATATATATTTTGGCCAGAGCTGGGAAATCCTTCACCCAAAGTCCTCCAAGAGAGCCAAAGAGGGTAAACTGAGGAGAAAGATGTTAAATCTTCCCAAAGATCTCTAACCCTGGTGTCCTGCTAGGCACGAGTCCATCGATCTGGTTCTCCTGGACACTGCCACCTGAATATCCGCCCAGCACTTCAGACAGTAGACTTCTATACAATCTTCCTACTGATTTATTTACTATTATTACTGTCACGTGTGTGTGTGTGTGTGTGTATGATGTGCACATGTGAGTGTGTGCCCATGCATGAGCCTGAGGAACTCAGAAGAGGTGTCCTACTCCATCATCCCCCCTTTATTTCCTTGAAACGGGGTCTCTCGGTGAACCTTGAGCTGGCCTTGCAGGTGCTGGGGATTCAAACTTGGGTCCTCATGCATAGCAAGTTCTCTTAATCATGGAACATCTCCCCCATCCCTAGAGTGAGCTTTCTAAAAGCAAATACACCCACACCAAACCTCTACTTAGAATTCCTTCATGATTCCCAGTGGCAGGACCATTCACCTTCTGTTGCTATGGCCTCCATCCATCACGCCTTCCTTCCCCTGTTGCCACAGATACCCAAGGTGAGTCCTGCCACATCACTAGAAATGCCCAGGAAACAGCCTGGTCTAGTCTGCCTGTGCACATGCTACAAACACTTGGTGTGGACAGCGGGCTGCTGCGAGGAGCTATTGCTTTTGTCTGTGTTGACCGACCTCCATTGCCCCCACCCCGCAGTAACTCTGACCCCCTCATGTGGCCATCCATACAGGCCCAGATGAAAGAACCACATGCAACCTTCCTGTTTCTCGGACTCAGTTTCCAGGACACAATGGTGAGTTTGAGGGACCAACTCAACAAAGCTGAAGAGTGGCCTGGGAAGAGAGTGGCAATGAGGGGTTGTCTGGATCAGGCTGGCCAGAGGGCATGTCTGGATGACGGCATGAGAAGCCCTGGCCTGAATGTAGGTGGCGCCATTCCCTGGGCTCCTGTTTCCCTAGGCTCGTGTTCTAGTCTGTCTAAAAACCGCAGAAAGTGAGCTGAGCAAGGGCGTGCACGTTTTCCTTTCTGGCTGTTGTATGATGTGATTAGCCGCTTTGAATTCCTGACTTCCCTGCTCTGATAGACTCTGACCTGGGATTGTGAGCTTAAACAAACCCATTCTCCCACCAGTTTCCTTTGTCAGGGTATTTTACCCTGGCAGCAGGAAGCAAAACTAAGACACACGGTTCCTGGCAGTGGCATGACGTGAATTGATTGGCATGATCCTGATGCCTTGCCTTGCCAGCTTAGCACAAACCTTGGTAGCTGCACATGAACCCTGACCCCGGAAGCTCCTGGTTTTGAATCTTAGTTTCCACAAAATATTTTTGGGTAAGTCACCCAAGTTCCTTGAACCCTGGTTTCCTGGGAACCACCCCATCTGCCATGTCAGA